>NC_053518.1:3505000-3795000 GCF_016920715.1 Anopheles arabiensis
TTTCACGCCTTCCATTACGGGGCTTTTGAGCACTGTGTTCCAAAAGCTGTAGAATGAATGGAGTGAGAACGAAGGACCAACAAGTGCCAAAGTGCGAATTGGAACAAGGGGAAATAATTGTCTCAAAACTTTAATATTGCTTACTTTATTGTAATTGAAATTATGTTGTTAAATTTAGAATAGTTATTATTAAATTAGAGAACATTCTTAACATATGTTGCAAAGTCTTGATGTATCGGGTCACTCACTCGAAAACAAGTCCCTTCTTCCCGTTTGGTGGCTCATCAGAATAATAAGCACGCACAAACACGCAGCGCATCCGACTGGCGACAATCCGTCCGGAAGGATCCGATGAAAAATCCACCGCCGAGTGGCTAGTGATGAGATAGTACTTACCGCGCGCCGATCTCTTCAGAAAACCACTTCAACACATCCCGGACACTCCTTCCCGGGCCGCCCCGGGTTAGCTTCGAGAATTAAGCACGCAGAATTGCTGTTAAGCCTACCATTCGTCGTCACCTGCATCGGGTTTCTTGAACCTTTGCCCGCAGCGCCCAAAGGTACCCTGTCCGAGCGGAGGTAATTTAATCTTACGCGTGGCCATAAAATGTCAAAGCACGAATCGGCTGGCTGGGGCAGTGGCTTGGCATTGCGGAGTGCCAGTGTGTCAGTTGCCGGCGTGTTCCAGAAGAGAAAGAACATGTTTCTCCTGCTCGTGCGCAGCTCGGGTGGGATGGCGGGCATTGGGCAGCCGACGGCGCGACGTTCGCTATCGAAGCGCGCCGCTCCGCGTTAGAGCCCGCCGGCACCAAGGCATCCGTGCAGGCGGGCGCAGACATGGGTGGGCTATGCATGTCAAATTATTGGAATTGATATAACTAAATAAGAAAACAAGATTGTTTTAATTTTTTAATTCATTCACTTGGATCGCGGGACGAGGATGGATCGGTGAGGGTCGTCGAGGGGGCGATCCGTTGTCTCCGAGTGGCCCAGGAGCAAATGCATCCCGTTTGTGTCGTGGCGTGTCGTGTCGTGCACAGCATTCGGAAGGAGTGTCCAGCCGACGGCGGTACCTAATCGGGCCGCGTGTGAGGTGTGAGATGCTTTTTCACGAGTTTTGGCTTTTTATTGTTGTAATTTATAACTTCGTAGATTAAAGTTTTATTGCTGTGACATGAAGTGCTAAATGGAAAAGTCGACTCCGTCGTTGTGGTCCTTCTGCCCCACACACAGACACACACACACACACACGCTTGTTGGAGCACTGTGCAGGCCCGATTTCCTAAAGCTCTCTTCGAGGGTATATCGAGGGTGTGTATCGGCATGTCCATTGGCGTAGGAGTTGTTGTTGTGCTTGCTTTCTTCCATTTGTTGTGTTTGTTTATTTACTTTACTAGGCTCCATTCATTGTGCAGACGGTGTGTGGTGTGTGTCTTGTGCGCGTTCGTCGCTTGCGTGCTCATTGAAGTCTATCGTTTGTTAGGTGTGTGGTAAAGCTTCCTCTTGAGCCGAAAGGAGCGCAGCTTCGTCGTAGGAAAGGAAGGGGCGCCGTTCGTGCGGCGGCAGTATCTTTTAATGGTCCACTGGCACAGGTGATAAAGGTGTGGCCCCGGTACGGTACATGGCGAACGTTTGGATAAATTATGCAAAACAAGCGACCGGGCGGTCGTTACGGTACAAAAGCATGGTCGATTGCTGGCTGTCAACAGTTTGGGTGGTTGTTTGATTTGATGAAAGAAAGGAAGCCATCCGGTAAACTAAACGGCACTATCGGGAGGCGGGAGGAACTGCCGCAGGAATGTCGGTTTTATCTCCCACACGCTTTAAAAATCGATTTTGCACCGTGTAAGCTTTTAAGACGAAGCTTTCTTGGTGCGTGCCATCTGTTACGTGCCTGTTACGATAAGAGAAGTTTAAATAGTATCAGAAACATATGGATATATTCTATTAAAGAGAACGTGACTCAATCCCATCCCCTTAGGAGACGGGGCAAAAGTGTTTGGGCAAATGTAAATGATCGCTATAGCAAAAAGCATCACCCTCCCGGAAGATCACACTCACGGCAGCAGCAGTAGCATGAAAATAAAATTGTCATTAGAAAATTCGGTAGACCGCTTTAAAACCCGTACCCCGTGCTGGTTGTGTGGCAGTTATTTGGGTGCATATTGGACGATAAATTTTCCGCATCTCGCACGGTCGCCGCAAACATGAGCTTGGCATGGGAAACCACACCAGCGGGACCGGTGGAGATTCGATCGATAAGGATCGCAGCCGCAGACGGACATCATCATCATCATGATCGTCATTGGAGGGACGCAAAAAAAAAGACGCACATCCGAAGAGAGGATCCCAAAACCGTGTCAAGTGGCAGTACAGACAGCAAAACAAACAGCACCACAAACCGGGCGAGAATAAATGAAAACTACCGTGAGCGTTCACGGGCCGCTGAGCCCTGTGCGCTGGAATGAATGCCAGTCGCGAACTGGAAGGACGGCGGGCCCGGTCCAGAAATACCTCCAACAAAGTCACCAACGACGACAGGCAACACCTCGCAGGCAGCACCGCTGACCGGGCTCGAGGCCAGATATTATCTCATTACCTCCGAAAATTTATTTCCTTCTAATCTCTCTCTCACCGGGTCTGCTAACCGTACGTGTGTGTGTGTGTATGGTCGCCATCAGTCTTGTGCGTTCCATCGAAGGCTTAATTTTCGGTTAATTTTTTCACACCCTTGTGTGCGGAGCGTGTGTTCTTTGTTTCAGAACGGTGGGGACTCGTCCTAAAGAAGATGTCATGGGTGTTTGGGACCGAAGCGTGAGGAATGCGTGCACCGTGTGCGACTGGAAGACAAGATAGAGATAAACAGACTCACACACACACACACACACACACACACACACACACACACACACACACACACACACACACACACACACACACACACACACACACACACACATTCCGGAACAAATTTAGAAACAACGGACCCACCATCACTCTCTAGCTGGTTAGGAACTAAAGGGGACTAATTCAGCGATCCTGCAGCAGTGCCGCTGCCGAAGGAGGAAGAGGTTAAGATCGAAATTCACTGATAAGCCGCGAGTCGGCTGGCCGGTCGGACGCTCTCACGTCGTCGTCGCCGTCGTCGCCGTCGTCGCTTGATCACCAGACCAGAGGTACCACTCGTCAGACGTCGTCAGCACGTTGAAATTGAATCTTTCCAAAGGGGTGCATCGACTGGTGGAGAAGGGCGAGGGAAGGCAAGGGGGAACTTCTGGATTGTAAATTTTAGGGAAAAGATCAATTTTCCTGAATGTTAGGTGCCTGCTTTATGGTCGTTTTAGTGGTCGAATATTTATTCCACGGTTCTTCTCTTGCTAACTCCGGGGACCGGGACTGTCGGGTAGGCAGCATCCTAGAGGGTGTCCGTGCTCCTGCGTCGTGTGTGTCATTTGTGCCGTACGCAGCTCATCTTTGGTGGTTGGGTTTCTTTGTTTTAGAGGGATAGATCTCGCTGAAGAATATAGAGAATTCCTAGCCATGTTCGATCGATCCATTTACATCGTGCCGTTTTTCATCTTCTAACCTTCAGGCATGCAAATGGTCTGCGCAGACCGATCGATGATCCGCGTCGCTCAATGGTTGATCAAATTTATTGAACAAATTTTCGTGATGTCTCCGTGGCGGAATGTTGCCTTCGAAGGGTGCGACAAACGCGTGCTTGAGTGATAAATTAGAATCATTTTGGTGGAAGAGCTGAAATGAAGACGTAAAACAATCGAACACCGCAGGCCAGAAGGGTTCGCATTACCTGGAGAAATGTGGAATTTCTTTGGAGCGTTTGAATATTGATGGGTGAAATTAATTGTAATGTTTTATTCACACCAAGGCATTAGTGGATCGGACTAGGCTGACCTCCCGGAAGGGTACATCTTCTGCTTGGCTCGGATGGAATGTTATGCAATGATCGTGACATTGTATTGTAAATTAAATCAGTTTGGTAAAGAGTCCACATTTGTTTGGGCAATCATAAATGAAGAATAAGGCAAGAAATATTGTGTAAGTTCCTGTTGATAGTTCTAGGATCTTGCCAATTTCCTTTCAGCTCTAACGAGCGATTTGGTGTTCCGAAATCAAAAATTCAAACACAACGAATTCCAGTTGTCCAGCTTCTCAGTGGCATGGCGAGCAAACAGTCGTAATACTATTTATTTATTTCTGGCTTCTCTTCAAATAACATACAAAAATCAACAAAGCAGATCACCTGGGCACCGATATCCGTTCCGATCAAACGCATAAGAAAGCGACGGTACAAAACGGCGACAAATCGTACAAAACATCGACGCAAGCAAAAGTCGTCCCCGGCACATAATAAATGACTTGTGGAATCAATTCCTTTTTTCGTGAAAATGCTTTATCAAATACGGTAGCTTCTGGCTGACGACAAAAATATGGCACGACAAAAAAAAAACACAATCCAATCCAAATACCGTCCCTTGGGTGCAATGCAACAGCCAAACATGGCCCACGTTTTCCCACGCATCCGTTTGTGCATGCGGACGGTTTCGGGGCGACTATTTTTTTGCTTTTTTTCTGAAGATCCTCGTCTCCTTCATGCTTGCGCTATTGTTCACGATTGCGGAGGACGAACGGAGGGCATCCGTTGGCACCTTTTTCTCCGGCCGTTAGTGACAGTTTTTGTTCGGGTGCTCTCGGATAAGCGTGTAAAGTAACACAAATTGATGATCATTCGTAGGTTTTAATGGAATACAGAAGGGGGGAGGCAAAGGCGAGTGTTTTTTTTGTTCCCAAAACGGAGTGTTCGACTCGGGTAAGGAGGATCAAGCCGGGGGCAGTTGCTTTTCAGTACGGTTTAAAACCCAATTCAAAGAGTGGGTAAAAAGCGTGTCAAACACTGGCGGAACATAAAATCTGTTACATATGTGCCATTCCGGGAGGAAGCGATGGATGCGACCGTGTGTGTGACCGATTTGTTCAGTAGAACGATCACATTCAATGAGCTGAAAGGGCTCATAAATTGTGAAACTCTTTCGGGATGCTGACGGGGCATGTAACGCGGTGTGCTCGTGTGACTATTCGCTATTGTGCTGGGATGCTGGAATTCCCTGCGCAGGGAGCGCGTGAGAAAACACTTGACCGAAAGTGGAAGTCACGCGGATCATAATGGTCTCAATATGCGTCATCAATATTCGGGGATTTGATGTGGTTTAGGGACACCCCGTTTTCGAACCCGTCAACGATTAGTTGTGGACCTGTGGTTTCCGCTGACGGTGCCACCTGATCCCGGGTGGTGAAGAGAAAACCGGGGGAGCAAATGGGTCGGAATGACGATGAAAAAGGATTATTAATTTTTCAAGCTTAGCGTATGTGCGCATTGTTTGCCGATCGCATCGGTAGAAGTCTAAATAATGGACAGTTTATCATTAGTGCACTACTCCTCACGAAACAAGCTCATGGGCTCGGGATGCAGTTCTGATGCACAAACCCAAAGAAAGATAACCACAGCGTATCAGTGTGCCGTTTCCCGGCGTGCAATTTTATTACCGGCTGGCCGAAAAGGGATGAAACTTGCTTGTGGCTTGCAAAAGCCCTCACAGCTCTGCTGCACAGGTACACCCCGTTGCTGTAAACAGGGTCGCGTTCGTGGGAAATGACGTGTGCCCGGCGGCGTGTGCCGTCCGGAGATATGAATTAATGTTGCCTTCACGGGGTGCTCGGCAACATCGTGCCGGGGCGGGGGAGGACATGGATGCGCTACATTCAACCGCAAACCCCGAGCAAGCATCACGTGCCCGTGTGCCGGATTGCGTATGTGCGCAATGGAGCGTTGCGGAGGGAAATATGCGATAACCGTAATTCACCTCGCGCAGTGGGTGAAAAGTGCACCCAGGGCAGGACGGATGACTTGGCGCTGGATGCGCTTGGGGCTATTTTTTGGGCATGTTTTGTAAGCTTGACTGTGGGCGTGTGTACGGTGTGGGTGTACCGGCGAGGAGTGGGAAAAGGAAAAAAAAATTTACCATGCTATCCCCTTTACCGAACGCACCACACGGCCGGGTGAAGTTTGATTGCTCCGTGGTGAGTATGGAAAGTGCGCTAGAGCCTCGTAACCGGAGTAGTTAGTGGTGCGTGCGAGAAGAGTTAGTTGACAGGAATGGAAGTTTGCTGTAATAAAAGTAGGTGAGAGTTGAAGCGCAACCTTTAGGCAACTTGACCAAAGCCACAAAGCCGTCTCTAGGTGACGGACAGTCTTTGGTGAATGAAAGACTACGATGTACAGCGCAGTCCTTAACCTCATCTTCAGTAACACTAAACGGTGGATCCTTCGGTTAAAGCTGTGCCCCATGCCCACCCCATACGTACGCTCATTCCGGGCGCAATGTTTTGAAGTGCTCTACGATTCCTCGACATTCCGACGCGGTCGTGCAAACGGGTCGACAAAGTATCGTTGATTTTCGAATCATCACTACAAAATGGATCCACTCCATTTCACTGCGTGAGCCGCGTGCCATCGCGCAACTTAACATTCCATCGGATAACGACTTGACACATTAGATTTATATCTTCAAATTAATATTATTAAAAATCATTTATCATACAATTCGGATGATTTCTCAAGCACGCAGTGACTGGGTAAAAGGGGGCTGATGCCGCTGAACCGCTCACTCGCAGGGGGGTGACCATCGATTGGTTTGGAGGGTCGTGTCCTCGTGTGGTCTGCGAGTGGAGGAGCAGCGGGCAGGAATAGCGCAATTCCTTGTGCCCATTCCAATTCGGATCTTCGTCTTGCGTCTTTCGTTGCGCTCGTTAGGCAAGAACGATCGAACCACGATTGAAGGATCAATTGATGCGTTTTTTTATCGTTCTCGCGGATGATCATCCTCGCGGCTGAGGAGCCGCGGAAAAGAAGAGGCCGAAAAGCGCGCGCGCGCTCGCGCCCTGATCGATTGGAACTTTACTAGCTGGTAGAGAGGGTTGGAAAGGAAGACATATCCAAACACGAAATTCTTCGTAGACATGATGGCCACAGTGGTGTTGCGCACGAGTCCATGGGGAGGTTGTCCAGCGGTGGAATTTCGTGCGGCATGATTGGCCGTTTTGCCGGAATGTTAGCATCCCCAAAACAACGAAAACAAGATTCCTTTTCCACGAACGCGGGGAACAATGCGGCTCGATTGTTGTTATCAACACACAAAAAAGGTGGTTCGCACTCGCAAGCAATAGGAGTACGCAGGGTCCGAAAGAAAAACACGCGATCCGCCACAAGTGGACACCGGCGTGGAGTGTTTCGGGGTTTGATGGTTTTGGGAGCCCATATTGACCATTTCGGATACCGATCCTAGGCATACCAACGGTTGACGATGGGACGGAACGTGAACCAAATTGACCATACCGAATTCCATGAGCGGGCATTATCAAGCGCAAAGAAGGTCAGCGCGAGAGAAAAAAAAAAATCAGAGGCTAACCGATCATGACGTTGCACACGATCGGGCGGCCACTCGACACGGAAATCGAGATGCTGTCGGGTCGGGTCGATCCTTGCTCGACGCTTCAGCTATCCTCCCAATTAATACGCCTTTGTTAGCGCTGCATAAGGCCCGGAGAGGCCCGCGAGCTTTTCTTTTCTATTTCTGAATTATGGGCAGCGAGGCCGCGTCGCGATCGGAACGGGATCGTACCATTGCTTGAGTCACACAATTTATGGGCAGTTTATGATGTTTTGCCGTTCGGAAAGGGCTTGGCTGGATCGGCGGCTCGGTAACAGACGCGCTACCACCAGCCCAGACAATCGGGGACCAATTGGTCCTTGACGTAAAGCTAGAGCAACGTCCAGCGATCGTCCTATCCAACCTGCAGGCGGCCCGGGATGGAAGGATCCATTTTCGGTTCGGAATATAAAAGAGCATCCAAGCACTAAATCATCAAATCCTATCGAATGGTTACCTCTGCGATCGGGAGTTCTTTTGTTGATGGAATAAGGGTGTACCTCGGCTATCAGATTTGTACTTCGTGGCTGGTGGAATGGGTTGCTGGATCGGAGGACACTTTGTCGTGTATTAAGCGAAAATAGAAGGATCCAGCAATGAAACTGTATGCCGCTGTCGGTGATTCGGTTTTTGTAGATATCCAGTAAAGAGGTACACGTGAAGCTTCTACCCCTGGTGAAGTGTCCTCAGCGTACTGCGATCATATCAACGGCGATCGCCGCTCGGTCGCTTAATACGTTCCAAGAACTGCACGCTATGCACCGTCCGCAGAGCATTCGGTCCTAGCTGCTCTAGACTGCTTGGCACTGGCCAAGCTGCGGGACTATTGTTAAGGCGTGGGATGTTCATGGGCAGGATAATAGAGTCAAATCCGACGCATTGTCTGGAAGGGAACAAAAACGGGAGTCCCGGCTATTCGAGGAAAACTAAATATTTGAATGTTTGATGGTGTTTCGATGGTTCTTTTGGTGAGTGGTGGGTTTGCTTTGGTCAGTGTTGTGTTGGGCCGATCTCTGTACCGATTCTTCTCGAGTGAGACTGTTTTGACTGACGATTGTTGACCATTGTTCAGCTTGACGGGGTGTTTGATGGAGGATGACGTATCTGGTGTGATGTGCGGGCGAGCTGTTGTTATAGAGGGCTACAAAATCAAGCTTGCAAGGTGCATATGTTTGGTTTGATGTGTTTTCAAAATATTATTCCAGTAAATGATTGAGAAATAATGTACTGACGAATGGAACTCTGAACGGAGAACGGTATCCATTACGTGACAAACAGAATCTGTTTTTTATCTTGGGAACTTTGTTCAATACAAATGCCTTACTTAATGGGTTGAGGCATTAAAAGAACGTCCTTACCAGATCTTCATGGATTATTTACAACTTCTCATGAAACGAGAAAAAATCATTAAAAATTTCAATCAACTGGCTTCTTAATATGTATCTCTCATTAAAATCCAAACTCATATTTGTCATCCTTCCCACATAACTATGCTTCCTCCATTCTAACACAGCTGTCATGCGATTCTCACGATCGGTGACACATTTTGTGCCTTGTCAGCACTTACCGCACGGGATCGTAACGTGTCGAATTGTTCTGCCGAAAAGCTATGAATTGTCTGCCCGCTCGGAAACAATGCTTTGGTCCTGTCATCGAGCAAGTATCGCATCATAAATTTACCCAACCTGATCACCTGAAAGCACACACACACATATCGATATATTGCATTTTTCCTTTATAGCTTGAACAGGTTGCATCTCATCCTTGGGCTGACACATTGACTGCGCTCTCAGCCACCTTTTTTGCGAAGTGCATTGCGGTAGGCTGCAATATCAACGTGTGGTAAATTCGATCGCTACCGAAACTGTGCCTACCTGCTGCGATTAGTGACGCTCTACATTTCGCCCTCTTGTTTGCGCCCTTTCCCTCCTACAATCGTGGCGGCACATTTGATGTCACGAATGGCCAGTGGAACGATCGAACGATTCCCTTTCTGTTCGCCGCCCGGGTGAGAAAGAAGCAATTCCATGCCGTAGTAATTCTCACATAAATTGCGATGCGATGCCCTTTTCTTTTTGGTTCGGGTAATTCGGGCGCTCGACAGTAGGTGTGTACGCAGGACAATTTATGAGTCCAGCTTATTTTGGGGGTGTTTTTTTTTTCAAGCCATGTCATGACTTTAAAATCGATAAAATGTGTAACAATTTTGTCGCAAAAAAAAACGTAGTTCAAATTCGTCCCAGAGAACAAATGGAAAGAGAATCTACAGTTGCACTGGAAAGCTTACCCAGTAATAGAGCCATTAATTAGGAGCAACTCCGCGTGAAGCAACAGCTCAACAGCTCTGCTGGAAATCGGACCCCTTTCGGAGCTGCATTTAATCAAAATATTTATCCGTGCATCCGTGCACGCTGGGTGCAGGCATTCGGCCGTTGTTTCGACGTCTGAATGGCATTTAAACGTCAGGTACGATGTTTATTCTACGTGCGGGTACAATCGCGGGCCCCGTTTTCACCCGTGCTCGCGCGGTATGGCGGACGTCACTGGAGTGTACTGTGTGAAAAGCATAAAACAGCTTATGATAGCTTTTCAGTTCTGGGTGAGGGATTTTTTTTCCTACTTCAGAGCGCCTTAAATGTGCAGCAGCCTCTCAAGTGGTACAAATGGGGGACAAAAGGGGAAAGAAACAGCGGAAGGGGGAGTTCGGGCGAGTGCAACCACCGTTCTGTGTTAAAATTAATGATATTATAAATTAACCTTTCGACATGTGAGCTCGCGAAGCTCGTCCATTAAAGGCCGGGCCCCGAGACCACAGGACCAATACAACACCCCTTTGGCGTGAATAAATAAGCAGCAGCCCCAGCCCTCCCCGGGGCCGTAGCGAGCGAGAGATCATTTCTCTCGCATGTGGCTGTTGTCTTGTCCGGTGGAGAAAAGCGTTGCAAATGAGTGGAAGAAACAGCAGCATGTAAGGCCATAACGGCAGCCAAATCAGGCAAAAGGACCCGTCCGTCCGGTCCGGGGCGTAATGCACCCTTCGACAACACGGCTGCTGAGGGAATGTACGCTTGATGGGCCAGCGATTGGAAGTGATGCGCTGTTGTTGTTGTTGTTGTTATTGTTGTTTCGTGCCAACCCGCTTGATGGCGCACACGAGTGTATGGTCAATTAATTTGCATCTACCCGGGGCCGGAATGCAGCCGCATCCCGTGCGCGCATCATCAAATGTTTATAAAAGAAGCACCGTAAATCTGCATCTTTTTCGCGGGTGTAATGTTACGTTACGCTTCCACCGTTCGTCAAACGGAGTGGTGGGTTTATGGTTTTATGTTTTGCCCCTCCCTTGCTTCTCCGGGTTGATGCCGGTTTTGTTCCTCCCACCCGGAGATGGTATTTAACCTGCGGGCAAACAGTACCCTGAGCACGGTGAAACGATTCGCACAGATTAAGCATCCCGGGGGAATTAAATCGGTGCGCCAGCTCGGGCCAAGGGCTTCCCCTTTTTTGGGCATAGGCTTGCAGGGGAAACAACAAACAAAAAAATGTCGGAAACAAGGATAGGAATGCGCGTTTATATGCTCCCGTCAAAATGCGCAGGGAAATAACGTTTTATAGCTGCGAAGTATGGCATCCCCGTGCACGGATGGTATGCCCTCGGGCGATGCTCAAACGCTTTCTAAACGGGCATTCCAAAACAAGAAGCGAGCTGCTGATATTTAAGGTTTGTAATCGGAAAACAAATTCCTTAATTGTTCGCGTATGGCGATTGAATCTCTTTAGGAGTATTGTTGTGTAACTTAAAGTGGCTTTTGCCCTTAGTTTATGCTTTTTATAACACTCCCTTCTGTATCCTTCTGATAGTGTTTTGGGCTGATATAGGATCGATTATGAAACGGTTGTATATTAAAAAAAAAGTTCTTCTAAATTATCGATGCCTCCCCGAAGGTAGCAAACTATTCCGGCCACATACGAGACCCGGCAAGACAATAAATTGATGCCAATGGACTCGCGCCGAGGAGTGGAGCGTCTCCTACCAACTCCACTCCAACGCCCTCCCCTCACTCAGCTCCTCCTCTCCCACTCAAGCCTCAGTTTTGGGTCGAAGGAAACCTACGATGGCACAACGGTCGCGCTGAACAGTATCATTAAAATGGGTGAAAATCGTTCCGAGGACTCCCGCTGCGCTTCTGAATTGACTATAAGCCCAGGGGCTACGACGTCACCATCAAAAACCATCAGATCCCAAATCGTTTCGCTTTTCATATGGTTTATTTCATTTCGTTTCACCTCTCCTACCTCTACCCTCTCGCACCCGATCGTGTGGTGCGTTCTGTATTTTCGTTTTCAAAAGGATGTGTGCTCTGGGTGTTGTTTCGAGTCGAGTGGTGTGGGGTGGACCTATCCGGTTGAACTGACCATCAGCAGCAACAGCAGCAGGAGTAGCTAAAGCGGTAGAAGCACCGGCAGTCTCCAAGACCATATCATCAACGGCACAATGATCGTAGTCATAATAGTCAGGACCATCATTCATCGGGCTGGACTCGGGCTGAACAATCACGCCCCAATTGGGAGCCCCCCCTCCACTACAGGAACGGTGGGTGCCGTGTTGTTTGGGGGCCATATAGTGCGCGGGCAGTAAAGTTTTAGTTTTAATTTGAATATGTTCCTCTTCTGCAAAGCAAGAGACTAGCAAGAGCTGGGGAATGGGAGAGAAAAATCGTTTGGAAGGAATTTCCTTAGAAAAAATGGCTTCATTCGCGGACGCGGAACGGTGCTGTAGCTCGATGTATGGGTGGCAATGCGAAACTCAAATCTGATCAGCATTAACGAGTGTTTTTCGGTGGCCGTGAGAGAGACGATCGGGATGGATTTGGTTGGTCAAATGGGTTTTTGTTTTTTTCAATCGTTTGATTGCCTCCACAAATAAACGAACGAGCCGAGCGAGCATGGACAAACCATGCCTGCTGTAGAGCCGGGGGGCTTCGAATCGACACATGTTAAATAGCGAATAAAATATGAGTTTCGTCGAGAATTAGTAGAATAGTGTTTGGCATTAAATTTGATGCCCAACCGCAGACCAAACACAAATGGGGGAAGAAAACATGTGGTTCCGTGAGCAGTTGTGCTACGATTCTAAGCTATCGATCGACCACCCTTTTGGCTCTTAGAGTAGGTTGATGATGAGTTGAAAAAAGTGTAGTTGCATACGGTTTATTAGAAACTAAAGCGCATCTACAATTTGAAATCATCCATGCCACTCACCTCTCCTCCAATCTGTTTCTGCGTCCGTTGATGAATCATTTACCGCGATCGAACGAACCCATCTGCAGCTGCGCGCGCCTGTGTGAGGGTAAACATGCTTCCTCCAATTTGGAAAGGTGATTGATGGAAACCAGCATAAAACATGATTTATTGCTTATCCTTAAAGCTTGGCTGTAAAATGCATCGATCGCGGGTCGATCACCGGGCTGGTTCGTGGAAGCAATAAGTTGTTTTTTTCCTACTCTTCACGTTTACCACACCGGGCGGAAAAAACAAAAAAACACACTCGTTTGCTCGCATTTTCACTTGGTTAGAATGGCGGCGGGGTCGTTTCGCTGCTCTCCGGGCAACTCACACCTTCAGAATCGTGCTAGAACAAATGCGCGTGGGCAAAGAGTAAACGTTTTTGTTGCTGTTTGGGTGTGTGCTGTAAACAAGAAATAACGAACAATTTATACAGTCGAACACTCACGGGAGCGTATCGAAACGAAAGCTAAATAGGGCTGCTAATTGAATTATTATCTTCCACAGCATCATTTAGTGTTACATCGCCACCTTTTTCAACATGCATCGCTGCAAGTGCTGGACAATTTTATGCGTTGCAGTAGCCCGAAATCAGCCGAATTAAATTCCGTGTTTTCACATCCCCGCGACTTGCTGCGGCCGGTGGGTTGCGAAATAAATTAACAACACATAAAAATTAATTTGTTGTAACAAATGGGTTGAAAATGCAATCCGAAAAAGTGAAACAAAAAGAAACCAAAGCTCTCATCGTGTCCATCGTTGTTGTTGAGCTGAGCGCCGGAACATTGTCCGTGTTGTTGTTGTTGTTGCCACCCATCTGAAAAGCTAACAAGCCCGCCAGGATGCTACGCCATATATTAGCGCATGTGGTGTCGGTGCCGGTGCAGTGTTCTGATGCCGCAAGGGGTAGGCGTTACGGACACGTCTTCGCGCGGGCAACTCCAGACACAGAACCAGAAGTGTTGCAAAGTGTTGCCGCACATGGTCGTTGATGGTTGCGCATACTGTAGCTGCCGTGGCGCTTGACCGCTTTTGCACATGTTTTTTTTTGGCAGGAATGGGGCCAGGAGGGGGACTATTTCCGTTGTTAATAAATAATTTAGCGAAAACAACGGCAAACATGTATCCCGAAAGCAAGGACGCCCTCCGCGGCGTTCGTGCGAGGATGTTTAATGAAAGAACGGCTAATGGAGCGCTGCACGGTGTGGATGTTTTTGGGCTTCGGTGAATCCTTGCCTCGGGGGACCGATGTCTTGTGGTGTCGAGAACCGTTCAAAAAAACATGCATAAATTAATTACTAGAATTAGGAATTGTGTTGTTCCGTGTAAGAAGCCGCTGCGAAGGATAACAGATTGTGATGAAATTAAGGGAGCACCGAGGATTGAGGTCTGCTTTTGATCCCTCTTTCAATTCTGATGCTCATGTTCAAAAGGGCCTTTTTCTTTTAATCCGTTTCGAGCTAATTTATGATTAAGATGCAACGAGCCCAACACCGCCCCTCCTGAAAGCTGGAACTGGACAAATTTTGTAGCACATTTTAGTGCCGACACCATCCCCGGGCACGATGGCCAGCGGTCGAAATCGGACCGAACGACAGCATATGGCTTCCAGGGAAGTCCGTTCAGAGGGCGCATCCTTGGTGGGCCCTACCGCGCATTGTGGACAAATTTATTGCGGTTCGGTGCTTTTAATGCTCAGAGGCCCGTTAATGCCGGTAGAACAAAAGCCGGCAGAACGATCCCAGAAGGAAGGGCAACTCACTCCACGCAGCCACACTCAACACATCCTGCCGGATCCGGGGGAATGTAATTAAATTAGTAACAGTAACTCCACCCTCCATTATCCTTTTCTTGTGTTTAGTGCGCGATCGCGATCATATTTTCCACTCGAAAGGATCTTTCGGGGTTAAAAATAAAAGAGTGGTCTCGTGTGTTTTTTTATTGCGCGGTCGGGGGAAACTTTTGTTGTGAAGAGTTATGTGCGCGAAGTCGGTCCCGGCGATCGTCCGACAGTTTGAAGGCGGTGAGAGTTTTTCACAAAACCCAAAAGATCGTTGCGCCCTCAATCTTTTGGCCTGGCGCGTAACGCGTAACTAATTTGACAGTTGTTCTCTCTCTCCTTGAAGCCTGGTCTTGATGAGGGAAGGAACCTACCGGCCTCACGCTCTGCAGGCTCTGAGGGTAAGAGTGAAGTGTGTCTTCTTGTGCGGCACAGCGGCCAATGTCTGTAAAAATTAGATCGTAAAATAAATTGAACACTCTTTTCGGTCGATTGTGGCGTGGCTTTCGAGGTCGCAAATCATCCGCCAGTTCCCGGGCTCGGTGCTGCCGTTCAACGCTACTTTAGTGGCGTATGGGGAAGAAGGTGCAGTTATGTTTTTAGTGCCGTTTGCTTCGTGGAAAAGCAGAGTCAGCGGTCGCGCAATTTCGGAAGTAGTAGATTGCTTACTCAATTCCGTGCCATTTTTTACGTGGCTAATTGATGGCTGTTAGCAGGTTTAAGTGGAGAGTCGGGTTAAATAAGTGATGATGCGGTTCGGTTCCGCCGTGTAATGTTTGCCGCCCGAAAGAGCTCGTGCATTAATTCAGGAAGTTGAAGAGTTAACACAACAAAGTTTGGGCTTAAGTAGGCAGTGTTTTGTAGCTTGTTAGGGATGTGTTGTAGAGTGTATTGTTTGGGGCTAAAAGTTATCAAGCTTTGTTGACTCATACTAACAGGATCAGCTCGTCACGGTTGGGATCATTTTATTTGTGTCTCGTTTACGATCACACTCGTAAGGTTCGTTAGAGACAAAGGAAAAGACATATTTTCATCTATAATAATGCATAAAATGTGTCAAACCGTACCCGTGATATTAAATCCTACAAAGCCCGCATAAAGCAACCGTGAAATTGATACGTTTGATTGTTCGAGCTTACAAACACTCACACACCACACGACTGTAAATCACCCTTTTCAACCGCTGCCACGGGTCAGCATCCGTAGAATGGACGTTTATTTGTCACAGCATTCTTCTGATGCGACACCATTCTCGATGCGTTTTGTTTTCGAAAAGCCAATCGATGAACCCGCTGGTCAAGCACTCAACGACAGCAGCAACAGCAGCAGCACCAGCAGCAGAAACGTATCGATAGGCGTTTAATAGGAATGTTTAAGGTTCTCTGAAGAAAGAACGAGACATAAATCATAAAACACGCTGAGCGTACTCCCTTCGTTTCCGAAGCCTTCGCCACAAGAGTGTGTGTTTCCCGCGGGCCAGTCGCTCGATAATGGACGCGAATGGTTCTGGTTTTACACGGGGCGAACAACAACACAAAAAATGAGAACAACCTAAGCACCTAACCACAACAAACGCAACAAAACGATGGCTATTGACTTCCAAACCCCAAATCTCACAATAAAAAAAAGCCCGGACCAGTAGTAATAAAAGAGAAATATGTGTTACCATCGCTTTTATAGATTTTGTCTTTTCTTTTCGACTCAGTTATGATCAACACAGGGCACTAAGGTGCACCATAAAGTTATAAACGCAGAATGAAACGCGATCGACGGGCCGACGGTGGGGATCGCGATTGTGCGATGCTTTGGGACGAGGGTAGCGTAGGGCTGCTTGGATCTGGGAATGGGATGGAGTTTGAACAGCGGAGCATGAATAATCTTATGAGCGCCACTTGTTTGAGGAGACTTTTCGGGATCTAAAAATATTGTGAATTATTGGTTGATTAAATCGATTTCTAAGCATATTTTACAGGGAAACTTTTCCAATTCTGAGCATTTGATAATCACTGTCGAATCGGTTCAGGGGGTAAATCAACGAAAAGTGGACCCATTCCTAATTGCAGCGGATGTCGTGCACCACGTACCTGTCCGCTCATGAACACTTACACTTAAAACCTCACAGTGATGTACATTTCCGGCGCGCAAAACGGATGAAAGCAATTCCCTTAGCCAAACAAGCAAACGCTTCGTTTCGGGACGTTTTATTGCACACGGACCGTGGGCCTGCTTGGCGTCAGGGTGATATAGTTTCCATCCTGTTGATGTTTTTCAAGGCGCTTTTGTTCCAAATGTGATAGATTGGTTAAGCAAAATGAGCTTCGGTCGGGTCATTTCGCACCCAAGCGCTAATATGCCATTTGCCACGTGTGCGTTCCTCTTGCAGTCCTCCGAGACCGAGAGCGATAGAAAAGGAAGGAAACTACCCCTGTAACATTACCTGTCCGCACGAGCGCCCATCGTTGTCGTCTGGCTGCGCCTGGTACGTTCGTCGTCAATTGTGGTCGAAACCGCACGCGCAAAGGAACGCACTTTCGCACTTTGGCGTGAGCGGGTCCACAGCAACAACAACAAAAAACTGCCCTGGTACCTCCAGGATGTGTTGTGTTAAAACGTAGACAAAATAACAACACAGGAACAACGACGCACATCGCACGTTGGGCACAGGAACAACAAACCTCAAAATCACTTTGACCATTGACGAGGGCCCGTCTGGACGGTGCCATAAAATTGAACGGGAAAAGCGTGCTGGCCCCGGTTCCGGACACGATCGTATCCTGCGGTTTTTTTGGTGCACCGGTGTGCAGTTTATCCTGCAGACAGTGCAGTGTATTGACCGATCGTCATGTCTGTTGCCTGCTTTTTTGCTTTCCATGTCGCAAGATGAAGTGTCTTTATTTTTGCACCGGATTGCGGATGTTGTTACTCCGGAAACAAAAGCGAGAAGGAAATGGGCTGAAGAGAATAGCATAAACACAGCGACTAAAAATCAACAACCGCAATGCATTTTATTTTTGGCTCCATCGTTTCTTCCTGCGCCGTTGCCTGTTGTTGTTGTTATTCTCTTTTTTTTTGTTCGAAGCGAGCCCGAGATCCTGGTTTCGATGATGAATAAATAGAGCATAACGCATTTTCCTATGAACTGTCGGGCGGCTATCTTTCTTTCTTTTGCTGAAACAACACAGATCGGAGCACAAAGCCCCGATGTCCTGCGCGGCACGGTTTGATATGGGTTGGTGTTTCGTTTTACTTTTTGTTGTTGCTGTCCTCCAGTCCTCCACTGGAACAAATGCAAACGAACCATTTGTTCCAATCATCAGCCGGGGCGCAGCGGCAGGATCGTGCTAGAACAATATCGGGGACCGACTGACGGCGGCGCAATTAACGCAGCAGGACGCTACGCACCCAAACTAAAATCTCAAACGCAACCGCGACCCGTGGCGGCAATATGGCGCATTTTCGGGGCTCCAGAAGGTCCCGAAAACGATCAGCCGACCGACCGCGTGAATAGGTGAAAGTGGTCGGTGCTATTAGCATAATTCTTGTGTAGAAGGGAAATCATCTAAAACATAATATTGGCGCCAACGGGTCGGCTGGTATTGAATGTTTATGGCAAACGCCGGAACGTCGCTTAAAGTCCTTTGATTTGGCTCGTTTAAAAAATGAAGAATGGAGCTGCTTTTTTTGGAGGCCGATTCGGTGCAGGCAGACAGTGACACCGTCGCTTCGAATCTGTATCCTTCACGGGTGATATCGTTCGGGCCGCGGGTTTGCGGTTTATCATACGGGAATGCAAGTGACTGCGTGCGCGCGCGTCTGTGTGTGTGCTACAGGGCAAAGTGAAAGAACCAAAAATATACGCTACGCTTCATTTGCGGTCAGTTGAAGAGCCGTGTGGAGAGTGTGCATTGGGAAGCAAAAGAATAAAAAGTGGAACGAAAATGCAATCGGCAACGATCCACAACCTGCCATGGGAGGGAGACAGGAGACGGTAAAAGCGAAAACGACGATTATTTATTTATTACAACATTCAATTGAAAGAATTAATACTTCGTAACGAGGATAACCTGACGGAACAGGGCAGAAATAATTTATCGCAGACGATTTGAGGTTTATGATAAATTATGGGAAGCAATCGACGTTGACGATACGGACGGCGGTGGCGGTGGCGGCGGTGGGATGTTTTGCGTGCGGTTTTTGCGCTTGATGTTGTTACCAGCGCGCATGATGCATGCGGCCGAAAGTAATGCTCTTTTGCTTTATGAGCCCGTAAGACGCAGTGCTGGTGATGTTTGTTTTGTGGTGCTTCGGACGGGGAATTGGCACTTGCAACGCACACATATGTTATGTATTGTGGAGGTAATACACATATAAAGTGTCCTACTTGTTGAACAACACATTATCTAAGCAACGATGCTCAACCATTTATCTAACACACTCGTCTCGTTCGAACGTTACACGAACGTTTCTTTCTGTTTTGTTAAAGCTTTATTTTTAACGGTCAGCGTGCGTCTGCTTCTTCGCTGGTACGCGAAGAAGAAGTGTTTAGGGACCGGGGTCTTGGCAAGCGACTTCAAATGCACCCGGCCCTTTCATCTTCCATATCCTTTGCCCGGGCCCCATGTCGCCATGTGGTTCGGTTGGGATCGTTAATATGCGCGCATTAACACCGCGTCGAATGCAGAGAATGGGTCACTTTTTCAAACCAGCAGGACGGCTTGCATCGTGCATCCTTTGAGTCCTGCAGTCCTCCCTGGGCAGTGAGTGCATTCGCTTTCTTCTTCGTACGCCACAGCAGTCGCATCTTCGCTGGGGTTGACCGGGCGATGGGAACGGCCGAACGCTGCATGCGCTCGCTGGATGGTGCTTAGAACGCTCGCTTTACGCTTTTCATCGGCTGATTACATGCTGTCTCACGTCCTGCCACAGGGCTTACTGTTATCGGGGCCGATGGTAAATTGCACACTCCGAAAAGCGTCAGCATAATGCGGCGTATCATCAGTGCCGGGTTGCGGGGGGGGGGGGGGGGGGGGGGGGCGAGCCTTTTTTTTTGGAGAACCGTATGCAAATTTGTTTTGACACATTCTGGGTCTGGGTCAGGTCTGGGTTGGATACGGTTGTCTCCACTGGGACGGCTTCGTTCTGCGTTGCGTGAAACCGATCGAACCGAACGATGAATGGGACCGTGGAGCGGCTTCGAACGAGAAGGTGACAAATAATAAATTTAGTTTGAAATATTCTGCACAAGAAAACGAGACAGTTTCCTTTCCTGGTTTATGCAATTTTTTAATTGATAATTGAAGTTCAAATGTGAAAGATAGATTGTTAAACTCAATTGTGTATTGGAAATTTGTGTAAAAACTCCAACAGTTTAACGAATGCTTGAAAATGTTCGTCCACTTCCTTCAAATTGCTCAAATGATTCACCCGAGCTCGGTCATTAATAACGAAAATATGTAAACAATTCAAAGCGGAAAAAATAAACAAACAGCCCTGAAAAGGATGGCTCATTTATTAGTGAAATACTCTCCAAAAAGCAAACAAAAAAATCTGGCAATCAAATTTAGCGCCGTTTCGAAAATGGAAACGATCCAACAGAAACGGCCAGTCGAAAGGAAGCAAAAAAACTCAAGGGATGGAATTTAAGAATGACACAAAAAAGCAGGTCCCACCCAGGGATGACCCTCGTATAAAAATGCGACATAATTTGGCAAACAAAAATGGAACACCAATAAATGGGAGGGAACAAAAACAAAGCGGCACAGTCACCCGACGCAGAGGAATCCTTGCGAAGAATGCAACGTTCTGGCGCCTTTCCCGTTCTGGCCCAGAGTAAAAGTCGAGCAGAGGGAAATGGGGATGGGATATTGGGCCGTTGTTCTACGGGGCTTTCGTCCTGCCCTACCTCCCTCCCTGCTGGAGCACGGCATCACGGATGCGCGGCTCGAAAGTGGCCGAAACCGGCAGGAGGCCTGCAACCTCATCCAGCACACTGTGGGGCTGACATGGGACACAACATAACGCGCGGGCTCCATTCTCAGCATGTCACCAGAATGTGACCACACCGAGCACTCACCCCCCGTCGTCAGCCGGTACCTGGTCAGTACACACACATACACACACACACCCGATGATGCACACAACGGTGTGTGACAGTGCACTTTCCCCACAGTGCGCGCACATCACTTCCTTTCCGGCGGGGCTCTGCTCGGTGTGTATCGGTTTATCATATTATTTTTAATAATCTCATATTTATATTTATTAAACGCAAACCTCCCTTTGTGGCCAGAGTACACAGGCTCGTGGTGAGATTCTCGGTGGACTGTTTTGTGCTGAGCGGTCCCCCGCCCTTTCACGCCGACCAGCTCGAGGGTTCCCAAGTGGTCTGACCTGACCCGACGACGGACGCCGACTCAATCGCCGACTGGTTGCTTCCCCGTCAGTGCGATCATTTCTCATGCGGAATAATATATTCCGAGTTATAATATAATATTTATCGACATATTGAAGCGGAATGACGTTATTAATGATGTACAAGAGCATGTCATCGAAATATTAATTCGAATTCCTACGAAACCACGTCCTGCAACGCGCGCGCTCTACGGCCGTTGAGGTTTGCTGTGTTTTTCTCGTTTCCAAGGAAAACCGTCGGACGCCGGCCAGTCAATCCTAGGAGCTGACCGTGTATGTGTGCTGCTCGAAAAGGGCTGGGGAAGAAAAATATATACACACACACACCACCCGTCGTGTCCGGTATCTATCTGGTAGCTGATGGAAGGCCCCTGCGGAAGTCTCCTTTCACCGACTGGGGGGACTCCGGTAAGCGAAGATCGCGCGTCGAGTTAGTCTTTTTCTCCTCATTTGGCCGCGCTTGTTGCGGTGGCTTGAAGGTGCTCATATTCTCCACATGAATTTTCACCTACATGACGCCACCTGAGCGGCGCAAAAGGGGTTCGGTGTTGACGCCAGGCAATGCACGTACGTTCACGGCACGATCATGGCTTCCCGGGCATCCCGTGGATCAATCATCGCGAACGTCCATTGTTCGGGTTGTGCCGTGCGATGTGCGGAAGTTGTGCGTAAAGGCGAAACAGTTTCGCCTGGCCAGCGGTGAATCACAGCTCGTTGGAGCCAACCATGCGAACGACCGAACGAACCATCAATCAATGCTCGAAAGTGCCACTCTTTAGGCACGCAAATGATTTCACTCCGCGCGCTGTGCTGGGAGGGCAACGGTCTCCCCACGTTTGCTTAGGGTTGGGAGCTGAACTGTTCGTAAATCAAATACAAAACGGTTTCCCAAACGATCGGCCCGGGCGGGTAGGCACCCTTTGGGGTTGGGGTGGCACAAGTGTCAATCCACCTGCACGCCGCATGCTGTTGCGCAGCTTTCCTGCTGTGGGCGCACACGGAGCGCTGCTGGTGCACCGTTTTCGATCAAAACATCCGTCAATCTTAATAAATGTTGTGCGTGGAGTGTGAGCGCTGTGCACGCGGGGCGCCGTGTGGCGTATCGGTTGGCGAGCGTCGTTAATAAGCATTACTAGCGCACGTTAATAAATGTTTGAAATCGTTCGAAATGCTCTCAATCACGGGGCCGGATAATGAACGGTGTGTGTGTGTGTGTGTGTGTGTAATTAATGATAAAAGTCATTGAAAGTAGCGGTTTGTCCAGAGAAATCAATGGGGAAATAAGAGACCGTGAGAAATCGCACAAGGATTAATTATTGGTAGGAATTATTGAAAATGTTTTGTCTGCTGTAGATAAAGTTCTTAGTGGCCAAACCGAGGTATTATATGAGATATGAACTTGTAAAAACTACTCATTTACGGATTTAAGATAATTACTTAATTTCTTGTTACTTTTCGCAATTGAGATCATGTATCGTCTACGGTATATAGGTTCTTCTTTTGTTGACCTCAGAGAAGCTTTTTATGCTTTTTGGATCATTGCAGAAACGCCGTCCAAAAACAGTTGGCATCAGTTTGTCAGACTAGAATTCAAAATTTCCGCACAAAAAACTCATCCAAATAGGAAGTCCAGATGGCACAGGCATGCGCCATCGCTTAATGATAGGGATCAACCTCATCCCGTCCCAGTGGTAACCCCTTTTTTCCATTGGATACCAATCAACCTGGGCACCATTCCAATAAGGGTTAGCTTCTCACTTTGTCATAAAGAAAACCCTCTAATTTTGAGGGTTTGCAGCCGTTCTCGATCGATAATATGCTATATTGGTTCTTTGTTCAGCTTGAACACTACTTTGAAGCCGAACTAACCGGAAACAGTGCCGCCCTCTGGTGTCGTTTCCGATGAGAGAAGCTTCGGCTTGATTTACGACCATTCGCCAATAACCCCTCAATTAACTACTAGGCATCCGTAAATTAAAAATCCGTAAATTTCGGCACACGAAACCACGCACAACGAAGGGTCCCTTCCGTTGCTGGGCACTGCCACCTTAGCAGGCATCGGGGCGGCTTCCGCTTGCTGTAGAGGAGCCGGCAAAACTAGACCACCAGCCACCGAAACTGAAACCCCGGGTACGGTCACCATAAATCTCGCCCGAAACGGTAATTTTCCGGCCGGTGACCGTTGTCGCCCGCTACAAATGACATCCGACCGATCGGTTCGCTGTGGGGAGGGAAGCAAAAAAACGAAAAGACGATCTCGAGCGTCGTGCGACAGGTTTTTCCTTTTCCTTGCAGCTTCTCCTCCCCCATGCGGGAAGGTTGACCCAGGAGTGCACGAGTTTTTCGCCGGGCCCTTTCATTAGGGCTTGCGCTGCCGCCGTCAAAAGCCTTGGCATGTACGCGTCACCCTGTGGTTCCTGCGTAGCTACGGGGAAGAGTGATCTTTCCGAGAGCGGTCCTCCGTACCGAAACTGTACGATCGATAATTCATCTTTGCTTCTCTCGCTCTCCTCCACCGTGCTCGTCCTAGCCGTCGTCCCTGTTTGGTGTGGGCTGTACCTTTTCGGGTCCTTTTCATCTTTAATGATGATCGGCATCGGTGGGCCGAGATTCAGTCCGGCTAGCGCCGAGTGTGTGTGCCTTTGCCAGGTCGGTCGGGAAAAAGGTCAACCGTGCAGGAGTGCAAAGTGCCCAGTGAATGGGAAGCTAATAGTGCAGGCTAAATGATACGGCTGCGACCAGGATGACATATTTTATGTCTTGTGGGAGGGTTTTTTAGACGCTGGGCAAGGAAAATGGTGGACAATTGGAGCGATCGTCTCAGTGGTGAGTTAATTTGATTTCAATAAATCATAAAAGTTTTTGATTTTTCCATCAAACTCGAAATGGTTTGATAAAACTGCAGGTAACATTTTGTAGCAAAATGTAATGCCCTCGCCGAGGAAATGATTTGCTTTCCTGATTTATATGATTTTATGACCTTTTGCGAATGCGCGTCGTCGTGAGAGACGATCGGATACGTTTCATTCCACGCTGACCAGTCGCCATGTTTGCATACACCAACACTTCATCTTACCGTCCCACACCATCCTTTAAAGCCCTCCCGTCCTGCCATCCCTTTGGCAGATAGCATCCGTGGCAGAAGCTATCGAGAAGCCGGGCACACCGTGTGCAACCCCGAAAGGTTGCAACTGGCTGATCACCACCACCACGGCGCGTCGTCACGATGATGGTTTGGGAAGCAACGGAGGCCCCAGCCGCAGGCTACGACACGGCAGCGCTTATGGGCTGCGACGGGCAGCTCGAACCGGGCAAACTACAGGCAGGCCCAAACAACCTACCCTTCGTACCCTGTCTGCCTTGCCCTCCCCCTTAGAAATGCCTCCCATCAGCCCGAACGAACCATTCATGATAATGATTAAAATAAAATATTTTTTTCCGAAGCACCCGGAGGCGCTTTCCCACGGACGGCCCAAGTGGGGGCGTACGTACAGCAGAACGCGAGCTGTGGGCAGGTTCGGGCCCAGGTTCTGGGGTTTCTACCGCCCTCGCCGCTCTGGAGGAGCAGCAACGCGGGAGCGAAATTATGTGGGCCCCGATTTCGCTGTGCGTCGCGGACAGCCGCTGGTCCACGCTGGTCGCTTTTGCCCGGGATTGGTTCGCCCTGTCCGTATGCAAACCTGCAAGCGGGAGTCTTTATTGCCGTGCTGCGCGGGTTTTTTCGGCTGTTAGCATTGCTGTTGCCGGTGCCATATGGCTGCCGAGAGAGAGAGAGAGAGAGAGAGATAGAGCGAGAGAGTGGGGGTGCCGGGCTCGGGAACTGGCGTGACCCGCGCGTCAAGAGTCTGGAGCCTTGGGAAGCGAAGCGATCGTACGCCACCGCAACACCACACACCGGGACACCGGGACACCGGTGGTGGACAGCTCGTTGGAGTCGGTATCATAATTGTAAGTAAGCAGCAGTTGCTGTTGTCGGTAGTGTTCCCGCGGACTTTGGAAACCTGACTCGAAATTTTCCCCCGAGGGCTTCCGCGAGCCAGGACCGCGCGGCAAGGCGTTTCGGATCGAAACGCAAAGTAGAAATATTAACCTTTCCACCACCGTCGTCGCTGGCCGCCGTGCCTTCCCGCTCCCTGTCCGATCGTCCGGTCTAGCAAACCGAGCCACAAATCGGTCTGGTCATTCCATTCCGCCGCGTTGAAGCGTGCAATGTGAGTGACTCCATGGACAGCACAGAAGGAACAGAAAAACCACCGCCGGTTGACCTTAGCGCGCGAGAGTCCGAGAGGATGGCATGGCGGCGTTTCCGAACGGCGTAATGGCGCGTACGGTGCTCGAAACGGGGGTATAGGGGGGGGGAGGGTTTTTTTTTTGATAAATGTTATAAAATAATTTATGATTCGGAATAATAATACTAGTGCACGTCACATTTAAGGCAGCGGTGGAAAACTACTCCTCGGTGGCCGCCTGGTGGTGGGAAATCTGGTTGGTGGGAAACAGAAAACAACACGGCACCCGGCCACCATTTGGCTACTTTGTGGTTTCATGGGCGGTAGTGCACGTATAATGGTGGCTTGGAATGGAAGCAGGCGGATGAGGCAGGACTGCTTGTCCGTCCCTTCGCTTCGTTTCATTTGCATGTCCAGTGACAGCATCGCATTATGATGCTGTTGCTGTTGTGTGCGATTGGGTAAATGTAAAGAAGAAATAAGTGGGCACGATTCTCGGATCGGCTGCTGCAGCAGATCCGATGCTAGGCCGGCAGTAGTAGATAGATAGTGCCGGGCGATGATTAATGCAGTCTGGCGGGCGCAGGGTCATTGGGAAGAGTTTATTTTGACCGGTACTTCACGGGCAATCATATTTTCTCTCGTAGGGTTAGGGAAGAGGGTAGGAGAAGGTTGGATTTCGTTTAATTCTTGGTGAGTAATGGCGTTTTGGCAACAAGAAATAGCTTCCATTTTGAAATGGTTTTTTTTGGGGGTTCGTTGCTTGTTGTAAAGGAGATTAAGCTTGTAACCATGAGAGGTGTTTGTTATGAATGCTTGAAATATTTCATCAATTTTCACAAAATCTCCCAAAAAGGTAAACTGATCGCCATTGAAAAGCCAGCCTAAAAAGGCATCAAAAACTAATTCGATAAAGACAGTGTTCGCTCTAAATCCACTTTGGAAGGCAACAATCTTAACAGCAGATCCCAGCCTTGCCTGATCCTCACCCGTATGTGCCAATAATCAGGGCTGCCTCGGTGGACAAGCAATCATAATTAGCAAGTCACCACCATTACAACGGGGGAGAGCGGTGCGATTTTATCATCATCTCGCCGGGGTTCAGCCGTAAGCCCAAGTCACCCGCACTGGTCATCATTTCGAACGTTAGATCTTTTTTTCCGGGAAACATTTGGTACGTTTGGTGATGCCAAATAGTGATCAAGCTTCTGCGCTCTGACGAACGAGAAACTGTTGACGTCGTTCGCTGCACCTTATCTTGGGAATGTTTTCTTTTTCTTCTTCTCCCTCCTTGTGGTCGTCGGTGGCGGCAGCAATCTTGATGCTCGTCCACTGTGGTTATCCTAATCAAACAATCTTAATTCCATTTAGGAAAATGTGGTTCATTTTTAGAAGAAAATCGCCACTAATAACGATGTCGCTCCGTGCTGGTGTGTGTGCGCGTGTGTGTGTGTGTGCCCAGCGCGCCCGACAATCAACATTCCCCGATTTCCCAGAGCCAGCACAAGCGTAGGCACTGTTTTTTTGTTTGGAAGGAATGCGCGCCAGTGCACGACCCTGCCAAAAAGGGATCAAGATGCTACGGATTTCGTTTGCCGTTTTGGTCGCTGGTGATGGCGATATCAAGCGGCAGAGGTGGAATGTGTGTGTGTGTGCTTTTTTATACTTTTCTGTGTACATCTCGAACAACATACTCAACGGTGCTCACCTTTGAACTGGCGGTTATCCTTTCGCTCTTGCTTTGCCCTTTGCCGGTGCACAGTTTTAACTTCAAACGCACGCAACACATGCATGCAGCAGCAGCAGCAGCATCAGCAACTGCAGCAGCACAGCCACAAACCTTCTGGATGGAAAGGCACGAAGAGAAATTAGCTTAATGTCATAGTTTTGAAGAATTATACACGGTGTTGATAGCATCGCATTCGGGGAAGGTTCCGCAACCGGTGCCCTGCTTCTGCCGAGCTGCGAATAAACGGTCCCTTTTTTCTGTTATTTTCATCGTTCCGCGTTTGCCCTTGGGTCTGCTGCGTACTGCTTCTACTGCCGCCGCCGCAGAGCAGAGAAACCCCGAGGCCTCTCAGATTTGTTCAGCAAATCCGTTGTTATGATCACTATCATTAAAGTTAAAGCGTCGTTTACCAGCGGGCTTTTCTGATGCTTCGTGCCCGTCATCGTCCCAGACGTCCTTAGAACGTCAATCCACTTGACACTGCTCCAATTTTCTGTCGATTGCCATGAGGACCGGTGCCAGTGGCTTGAGAATCCTGGCCGCACTTCTCGTGAAAGGTCCTTCGAGTAGACGGCGTGGTCGCTTCCTCAACAGGTCCTAATCTCTTGTTTTGCCGTCTACCGGCCGGATTATGTGCAGCGGGCTCGGTAAGCCCTCGTTAATGAAAGTGAAGAATGCTGTTAACGGTGCGGGGGTTTGTTGTTTTGTTTCGCGCTTATAAACACAGACACTGGTCGAGACGAGAGTGGCAATAAAAGGTGAAGAGGAGCCGAAACAAGGGAAGCGATTTAGAGCGCAAGGATTACGGTGACAAGCGATCGGGCCACAGAGTTAACGATCGGTTGGCAGGATTTGGATTCAAAACCCCAAAACGTTACCGAAAGTGTCCACGATCATGTATGGTGACGGTGATGGGCAATCGCGCGGGCTGGTAAGCTGACTTGCTAAATGGATTTTGGGAAAATGGATTGATTTTTAAAGACTCAAGGCTTATTGGAGGCTTGCACCATCAAGCCATTGATCTTAATGCCGATATTAGCGTCAAAACGATCGATGTAATCGGGAGTGATTAGCACTGGTGCTTACAGGCTAAGTTTTATTGTGATTTGGATTATGATGTAGGTAAAATATGGTTTAAAATATGTTTAACAATGCTTTCTTATAATAGAAAACTCTATATACATCGGTAAAAGATGAGACTCACTTCAAATAAAGGTTGCTTTTTAATTAAGGCTGCCCATCCCAATATGAAGGGCATGTTTGTTTCCCCAGCAGCTGCGTGTTGTATGGCCAACAAACTTAATTATCTCAATATTTGTAATTTCACATCCTTCATATGTTGCTTAATCACTTGTTTAAACAAGAGTGCTACTTGAACGACTACCGTGAGTTGGCAATATTCAGCGAAGCAGCAAAACTTCTGGTTGTTTTTCCTAGTAATGATCGGTCGGTTGAGCTCTAGCTTCTAGCAGGATATGTTTTTTGGGCACTGTCCCTATCAAGCTTCCTATTTCCTACGGCTCTCGGACGAGACAGGACACAAGTGTTGTGTTTTTCGATCCGCTCGAGAACCAAAATCATTATTAATTACTCTCGAGTCAAATGAAGCATCAAGCGAACGAAGCACGGCACGGTCGTTTGAAGCACTATGGAGCACGGGTTTTCACTCCATTTATCAGTGTGCCCGCTCGGATTGGTAGTCGGCAAATCTTAGCGACGCCATCCTGTGTCCGAAAGGATGCTGCTCTACCTGCTCCTGCTCCAGTTCAGAATGTGCAAGTAATTTATAAACATAAAACTGCAGACGACTGCAAGCTGCGCAGGCGTGTAGGGCTTCCGAAATTTGGGTGCTCGGGTTCTCGTTGCCTTGTCTGACTTTCAAAATCCCGACCGAGTTACGGCCCCGAAATCAATTAATCATTCGCTCGTTTTGTGTGCCTCGGCTGCAGAATAGATTGATGAGCGAATGTCAGAAGCCGTTCCGATCATTAGATTCTAGGAGCTATGGAAGGATGTGATCTTAGGATGTGAAGCTGATCGGCACGATAAGAACGCGTGTACAGTTGCCGATTGGAGCGCGTTTGATTGTTTGCTGTTGCGAGCAGTGCGATAAATAATTCAACAAGTTACGAGAAGTGGTCATTCCAAGCGTTGGATAACAAAAACGCGGATGTAATGTAATGTCACCACAGGCATTGATCGGTCGGCAGGGAGAATATTATTAATGAATCGACTGCCCTGGAAACATGTATCCTGGAATCGGTTCGTCCAAAAACGGCTCCGATCCCTAGTCCCGGGTACCGAGAGTTTAGAGACAGTGAGTGAGTGATCATTTATCTTTTCTGTAGGAACGGGCCAAAGCCTGACGCACTCGCTCGACCCACAAGCACAGGACAGCAGCAGCGCCCGGATCCTGGTACGCATAGTGGCACCTTGTCTTATCGGCTTTGTTTCGGCAGACTACCGAGCTGTTCGGGTATCTGTTCCTGTCGGCGGCCTCGTCTCGTTTGAAGGAACTAAGATCATTTGTTTTTTTTGTCTTCTCTTGTTGTTTTCGGCGAATGTTGTCAGACGCGAACCATTATGCGTAGAAGCCTACGCCAGGAGCCAAATCCCCGGGGTGATGCTGTATAGACAAGACGAGAGTAGCGAGGGGGTGCACGCTAGACAATGCGGGGCTCGATGGAACAAAATTGTAAAACACATAAAACAGCATGCTTAACAAATCGGACGGCGAGCGAGAAATGTTTTAAACAAATTGTTTGCCGTAGTTATTAATGATCTTCGCGGAGGCTCGGGCAACGCGGGGAGGATACTTTCTACCATATACTGACATTTGATCCGTGCCGAGGGTGAGGGAATGCTGGGGGAACGACGCTACCTGACGATGATGATGATGATGCTGACCAATTTTGGACGCGAATGATTATTGTGCGCTCATTCGGTGTATTTTGTTTTTCGGAAGGCGACACCAAGTGGCACCAAACGGGGACCTTACATGGGACGCCATAAGTTTCGTTGAAACATTAATTTAGCTATTCTTTTCTGTGCTTCGCTCTCTCCCAAAGCAGCAGTGGTGGTCGACCGGTAACGGTGCGCTTTTCCATATTTGGCCACTGGAATTGGGGAAAAACTTTCACTGCCCAGGATATTGATGGATTGTGGCATTAAGTTAATGCGTTGTTTACTGATTTCGCAGTGAAAGTTGCAGCTGTTGTTTGTGACTTGTTTTGTACAATATGTTCCGAAAAACACAAATTCTTATAAGAAAAACGCAACCAAGAGCTTGGCTTCGTTGATGTGTTTCTATTCAACCATTAATTTGTATTTATTAGGTCATCCAAATTCCCGTACATTCCAATTGGAACATCATCCACAAGGGTTTCCGATGATAAGCGGAGCTGTTGCGGAACTCGCACTTCCAACTTCCAACGCTCTAAAATAAAACACGCCTAATTATCTGACACGCAATTGAAAGACGTAATGAGCATAAATTACAGCCTTTCGACACCCCGGGGCTGGCGGGGCTGGCTTGTTGCCGTTTGAAGGGTGAGCGTGAAAAGCGGTTGACGATAGTGTCGTTAGCTCGCTGCTAACCATCTGCAGGCCATGGCAGGGATGTTTTCCAAACCGATGGCGGTGCCGTTTGATGTGATGATGATAACGCCGAATCTGAACAAACAGTCTCGCACTTATCGCTGAAGTGTGAAGTGCCGGCGGCCAGTGTCGTTTGATCGTGGCAATTGGCTTATCGAGCGGCCCGGGGTTGGTTAATTGTTGTACGGGTTGGCGAGAGGGACGAGCGAGCAGGACGCATTGGTGATCAGCCGTGTATGAGCTGATCGTTGGGGATCGATGCTTCTTGATGCTTCTGAAAGTATGATTAGTATTGTTTGTTTTGTTGGTGTGTTATTCTCCGTCAGAAATTAGAATGAATTACCAGCACAGTTAACAGCTTGACAAGGTTTTTGTGACAAGCTTATCTGGACACTATTGCCTTATCTTGTCAAGAATGTTTTAGACATTGTAGACACCTGCATGGAGCGAAATTTCATTGAGGACACGAGATGTGACATCAATTTAAAGACGAGCAGCAGCTGTTTAAGATATTCTATTGTATAGAAGAAATAGTCCTAAACTCTAGCTTTAAATACCAAACTTGTAGAATAAGATGTGAAAAGACGCAATCATTCACTCTTAATGGAGTATATCCTGCGCGTGGCAGCCATCTCTTTGCCACGCTTATTGCAACCCAACCAACTTCACACTTTTCGATCCTCTCGAGCAGAAAGGATCCGGACCCTTGCACGCGTTCAAACGCGCCGATCTGCAAACCCGAGGTGCAAATCGATGGTAAACATGTTTGCCGGATCAATATTTTGCTTGTTTGTTTTGCCGACGGTTTTGTTTGGTCCCCCGATTGAAGGAAGGTTTGGGTTTGGGCCCTGAGCTACATTGTCAGCGTACCGGGCTTGCGCATCCATCAATGTCTATGTGCCGCAAAGTTTCGCAAAGCATGGTATCGCAGGGGTGTTTTCGGCTTTATTGGCCTTTGGGTTTGGCCGGAACTGAAACAATCTTCCCCGCTCTCACCGCCATGCACCGATCCGATCGGTCAATATTGACATTGGGTTTTTGTGGACAAGAGCAGAAAAAGAGGGAGATGGAGCGCATGCGCAACCACAAAATTGAAACATTTCCAAGTGAAACGATTCGATGACACGTTAGAGAGGACGTGGCGCTTTTCGGGCGTTGTTTTACGAGCGGCCCGTGGCCCCGGAAAGCTCTCCGAAAGCGGTGCGGTGCGTGTGCGGCTTTCGGCACAATGTTGGTTTATCATGATTACCGGCCCGAGAAAAAAATAAAAAATAAAACACGCATCGTTTCAATGCTCCGTTTGTGCTGACCGCAACCGACCAAGCTGGAGGATGTTTGTTCGATATTAAAACATTTTTTCAAGTGCTTTTGAAACGACCGGTTGAGCCCCGTAAAGATCCGCCAACGGTGCCGGGACACTGTAATAATGCCATCGGCGATGCTTTAAGGCAGGAAGTGAAGCCGTATGTGTGTGTATGTGAGTGGGAAAGAGCAAACATCACTTAAAACAATAAATGTAAAGCGAGCTCGGTTGCCGCCCTGCGCTGGTGCGACAAATCGATCGTTCCCATGAGCCGGAGGACCGCAAATCCCTCCCCGACGGACTTATCTACGGTAGGAAACGGAATAGTCCTGGCCAAGATTGCAGGAATGGTGGGTTGGAGGTCGAGGTGAAAATAGTGCTCATGGGACAAAGCAAACACAAACGGTCCACGGTCCGGTCCCGGCTAATCAAACAACAGTGCCGAGCCCGTGTGCCTGCAAACGAGGCGGCATTTGATTTGTAGAATCGTGTTAAGATTTGTGTATGATCGTTTGAGGATCAGTACCGGGTTGGTCTTTTTTTTCGCTGTGCATACTGAAGTGTTTCCTCCTACGTTTGGTTCCGGTGTTTCGCTCTTTTGCTTGGATAAATAGCATAAATTGACACCCAACAAAGATGCGAACTGATAGCCGAATGGGAACGGTAAAGCCCGTGGGTCCGTTTGAACTTTTGCCGTGCGGTATCGGACCGGTTCGGTATTCGTTTGAAGCGATTTGAAGTGTGTGTGTGTTTTTGTGGGTGACGATAAGTTGGCGATCTTTTGACGGATTTTGCAGAAATCCTTGGGTGTCAATTTTCGTAGTTAAGTGTTTAAGTGATAGGCTGATCTTGAGAGGATCCTTAAATGAGCTTTGTTGCTCAAAATATAATGTAATGTTGCCGAGCTTAGAGAAGATTTGCCGCCATTCCGATCAGATTGCTTCAATGAACGAATCAGAATAAGAGCAAAACAGTGAATCGCGAGACAACATCGACCATCTTTCATTGATTACAGTAATAACAATAAGAAAAAGCACCCAAGACGAGACGAACTGCATGGTAAAAACATTGCGACAGTCAAATGGGACCACCGAGAGGAGACAACCCGGGACGAACAATTGCAAGTGTCGAGGCCCCAAAACGAGGGAATAATGGTAAAACAACACCATTAGGAGACAACCGTGGAGCTCCTCCGCAGGACGGTGATTCGTGTGAAATGGGGAGAGAAAAAGCTCTACCGCTGTCGCCCACTGTCGTGGCAGCGGGAAAAAAGCAGCGCAAAAGGGAAAAAGATTGCATCGCATCACCGTCAGCGTGCGCCAGCCGAGCGCCAAGAAAAGGTGAGCCCCGCCAAAACAATGGCCACGATCGGGATCGGGAAGCGTCGTGGGCAATTTGTATCAAATTAAATAATCAACCAGCGCGAATAATCGATCGAAGGCATGGTCGCGATTGCGCGACCGTTGTGCGACTTTTCCGTCCGTCCGATCGTTTTTCTTGTCTCGTTTTCCACCCATCGCGGGTCCTCTTCCGGTGGGGTGTGGTGTGCCTTCTCAAGAGCGGTGAGGGGTGTTGGAAGCATTGTGCAATGCGAAGAAGAATGTTTTGCAGCGTGCGACGGTGGGAACCAAAATGAAAATAATAAAATGGGAATGCTTTCGCAAAAGCCCGTGCCCGGAATCGAACGATTTGAATAACACCTTCATTTAGGACGGTGTCTAAAGAACAAAATAGCGGGGCATGGGGACACACAACACAATGAGCTAGGTGAAACGGGGGGCACGAATTTGGTTCCCACCGTGCAGAGGGAGCTTTCCTCCGTCCGCCCCTTCAGGGTTTTCAGGTTGAAGCAACACCGGCCACTCTGGTGACGACGAGCTTGGAATGTGTTTATGTGTCCGAAAGGGAGTTGTCCCGGGATGGGGATTGGGTTGAGGAGCGCGTGTCGAAAACATAACAAAAGGCAAGGCTCTAACCTTCTCTAAAGTGTGGGGAATGGCTTGGTACACACGCTCGTTTTTGGGGGGACTTGGAGGGAGGGCTGTGCATAATTTTCCCATGTTCGAAGCTAATGGGCACGCGCACTTTCGCGTTCTTTTGCTGCTGGAGGGGGAAAAGGAGAGTAATCGATTGTCCATTGTGCTACGAGAAGGTTGTGTTACGTTTCTTGAGGCAATAGGAACGAAGATCATGCATTGTGTTCGGAGGGAGAAATGAGAATGTGGACGGACATTTTTGAGGAAAGCTATTCATACATTAAACAGGTATTTTTCACTTCATTGGTGATTTTAAAATTTATGGAAAATTACTTTTTTATGTTTTTATTATGATTTTGTGTGTAAATTTACAAGTTTGCCATCTGTATTAGATACAGAGAGAATCCTCTTTTTGTATCTTATGAAATGAAAGCAATCGAATTCCATTAAAGCTACTATTTTAATCAGCTGCTTGCTTCAAAGATAACTAAAATCGAATCAAGGTGGGTCGAAATACGCTCCACTGTCCGGCGATACCCTTCGCCTGCTCTCCACACCGTAAAACCCTTCACTTTGCCACGCTCATTGAGCGCAGTGATTAATGTTTTGGCAATAAGCGCAACACATTTTCGATCTCGTTTACAAATTCAATTTTGTTAAAAAGCAACGCCGGGCAGCGCAATATGCTGCCGCCGCAGCCGCTGGCCCCATCCACGCTCCAACCGCTGCTATTGTGCCAAAAAGCTCGCGGGCAATTAATTATTGCCACTTTCCTTGCGCGACGACCCGACGCAGCCAGCTGCACCGAAACGAACGGCTGCTGCCAAAGCAATAAGGTACCACTAATTACGATCATTTATAATGTAGCATCGGCGTGTGGTGGTGGGACCCAAAGGAGGAGTCTTTTGGGGTGGGGCAGGGGGTGGCAAACAAATCGTTAGCAGCATTAGACTGTTGGTCGTTCGCGGCTAAGAATTTCATCACAATCCATCAGCGATCGGGACGAGCGGCGTATGAATTCGATCCGGTTTGTGGAAGAGGCGCATGTGTGTGTGTGCGTGGTGGGGAGAGCTTGGAGAAGAAAGCACAGACACAGAAACACGGGCCCAGTGATCGGTGATCGGTGATTAATTCAATTTGTTAAATAAATCTATTTTGATTTGAATCGTTTGCCGCCTTCATCGTCACTTCATCGCGTGACGTGCGTGGCCCGGGCGGGATACCCGCGGGAACGATGACGAAGGCTTCTTTTGACGCCCGATTCCGGACGCGCGGCAGGAGACCGAACGAGGCGGGGGATCCCGCGTGATTATGTTGCTCATGCTCATGCGATATACAAAACAACAACCCCCTTTGGTACACCCCTCGTACGCTCGAGATTGATCCCTTTTCGATCAAGATCGGTATCCATCTCGAGTGCGGGAGACGTTCAATGTGTGTGTGTGTGTGTTCGTGAGCATAAGTTGTCTACCCTCACCCTCCCTTAAAAAAGGGGTTTTGATCGATGATTTTTTGTTGGCTGTAGGCCGTAGGTAGGCTCCATTGAACGAGGCAGAACAAAACGCTCTAACGTGCTGATGCACGGTTCAAGATTACCCTGCCTGGAGGAGTGTCACGGGAGGGACGTCTGCCGAAAGTTAAATAAAGAAAAGCGGGCTTTTTTGGTGGGTTGGTTTTTAAACAGGATCACCCACTGGCTGGAATTTGGAGAATGTCTTCACAAGGGCGGAGAATGGCTTTTGTGTGTACTTATTGGCAATTAACATCGTTTGCGATGTTCGTGAGGAGGCATCGTTCCATGGGCTTGGATCCGGTCGGTTTGTAAATAAACATAAACGATCATAACTGGCAGAGCATGCTTCGTTTGTGATTATTAATGTTTTGTTTGTTGTTATGATACTGTACGTGTTGCAATTTGCTCTCGCTGTGGGTGACGTCAAAGCAGAAATGAATCTGCAACTGTAAGTAATACCCGTGGGCAAGCCACTTTTACTTTTCACTCTGCCTCATTGGTCGATGTTCCGAAACGAAAGACTAGCGCATTTACAAGGGAACGGTTCATGTTCGGTGTGCCAAAACAAGTAGTCACACTCGGACCGAGCGGGAACCGTGGGAACCATCCCCACAAGCATCGTCCCGAATGCGTTTGCCTCTCGGATCTAGTCCAGATGCAGCGAGCTGATAACGTTCGCCCCAAACTCGCCCCATTGCATTGACACAGACAAACGGGGTGAAAATACACCCGACACGACACGTACAAGAGTTATGTCTCCATCCGCCCTCCCCTGCACTCCTTATTTTGGTAGCCAAGGTGGATAAGCTCGAACGAGTTTGGTGAGATGGCATAGGAAAAATGTGCTTTAGATCGATCAGCAGCAGATCGTTCCACATGGCTCCACTTCTGGTGCATTTCTGGACCGCGCAGAGCGCGAAGTGATGAGAACGCACCAGGTTCGTGTTGTGTTATCCGCGTATCGGGAAGTCTTTCGTTTTTTTTTATTTGCATTCCCCTCGGCACGGTACGGTACGGGCTTGAAATGGGTGCGAAAAAAAAGAAAGAATCGGAAACGTTAAACTCATTCCTATTGCTGAACTGAATTGGTGCCTTTGTTTATGCCTGCGTGCGCTCGGATAATCGCTCCGAGTGCATCGGAATCCAATCGGGAACATATGTTTTAATAACATCGAGCTCGATTCGATCTGCGCTTCGACACCAAGGCCAAGGTGTTGCTGTGGCCGGACCGGGCAGACACGGAGAAGGAGGAAACGAGAGGCAACAAATAAAACGACAAGCCGTGTTCGATCGAATCCGGGTCCGATTTGATCGTGAGTGCGAACGCGCTTTCCCCCCTGCCCATCCTTGCCGATGCTGTATTCGAGTTTGTTCGGGAGCAGATCGCGTAGAAATGTGCGAAATTATTGGTCTCGGGAGGAAGCGATGACGGTTGGCAAGGTAGGCATGCGAGTCAATAAATTCATCGACAGTTCACTCCCTCTCTCTCGCCCTAACTCCTCCGCATCCTGCGTCACCCTGCTCCCTCGAGGCACAGCAGCAGCGAGAGAACGCCCGGCGAGGAAACATGCCGCGATGCTAATGTCGGTCTGTCACTGCGGATCCGCTTTGGTGTGCGCGATCCTCGATCCTCGGTGCAGTGTATGGAAATATGGCCTTTTTTGCCATCCACACGCAACGCACACACGCGCGTGCTGCAAATGCAATTCGCACTTCGGCAAACCGTGCAGCGGCGGCGCAATCGGTACGATCGGTGCGGTTGCACACATTAAAATTTATTCGCATTGTATTCAAAATTCCTCACACGCGTTTCCGATCCCCTCGTTTGCTGCCTTTTGCAGCTGAGGAAGCTTGTACAGGGCTTGCACTGCTGTTACTGGTAGTGATGAGCTCTCCGGGGAGAGGGGATGTGCTTTAGAGTCAATCGACAACGTTGCAGAAGTGAAAACGAAAAGCGAGCTAATGCACGCATTTGCTCGAATTTATGTATTTTTGTCGTCAGAACATGGCGGAATCTGATTTGAAATTTCTTGCAATTGCCTGCGCTTTTATAGCTCATGTACGGATCCGTTGTAAGAAGGGTTTAATAGAGCCATTGTTAAGCGCTCGAGTTCGTACAAGTCAGGTAGTGGACGAAATCTAATCCAGGACCCAATCCTAAAATACTGTTGAACACGTTTTCCAGCAATGAAAGATGATTATAATCACCAATTTGATTATTTGACAGCAATCGAAGGGAAAGAGGCATTATTATATGTGTTATTCTCTAGACTATGTTGTATTATTTAGTTCCAATTTAATGCTTCAATGAAGAAGCATGAGACGACTTCCGCGCTAGCTTTGTGTATTCCCTTTTGCAACGATTTATTTCTAATTGCTTTATCGATCAGGCCATCTTTATGCAGTTGATTTGTTTTACTGTGGGCTGAAAATATCACCACCATGATTGCAGCCGGCCCTTCTGGAACCGGCGAACCGGTTTTGGCATTACCCGTTCCGGTATCGAACCACACCGTCCCCATGGTGACACTTCCACCGAGCAATCGTTTACGATCCTCTCGGCTGCTCTGTGTGCGCTCCTTTGGAGGATAATAATTTTTCTATGGCACCCTCCCCGGTTCGAAGGCCGCACCAATGCGCAATTTCCCGTGCCACATTGGCCTGTCCGCAACGGTGTGCCGGACAACCAACAACCGAACAGACAAACGGTCAAAGGGAACGGTGAGCTATGCGATAAAATGGCAATAAAAATTTATTGATATTGTTTTATAAAAGCCTTCGATGATGATATGTTTGCTCGCCGGGGCACTTGGCCGGGGTCGGCGAGTACATGCGATCGTGGTGTGCACATGGCGGCTCCAAAGCCACACAGTACCCGCAACCTTTTGAAGCCTGCACGCGCGCGTTCGCTAGGAAACACCACGCGTTGCCTTTGCGGTTGCGCCCGATCGATCGCAGCCTGTGGAGCGTCGGGGCAGGTAAGTGGGGCAACTATTTGGGCAGTGGCAATTTTAGATAAATGCTTTCGAAACGACGATCCCCATTGCGCCAAGGGTCAGCGGAAAATTGTAATTTAATTTACACCCCGCGTGCCAGCATGGGGTCCTAAATGGGGGGCATCCGGTTGGTCGGCTGGCCGGCTGGTGGCCGATGGTTTATTTCATACACCCCCTGCATGTAATGGTAATGAAGATGTAATTCGCACCCCACTTGATGCGGCTTCGGGAAAGGGAAAATTGGTTCACATCGTATGATTATTGTTCTTATTGTTCGAACCCCGGCTCGTGCAGGTGAGAGCGGCGACGGCAGTTGGTACGATGGTAACATTTCATTTTACACCTTCATCGCGGCGGCAAGGATGTCGATTAGTGTGTGTGCAGAAACGGCTTTCGCGAGCTTGTGGGTATGGTTTTCGTCCAGCTTTAAGTAAGGACTGTGCATAGGCCGGTCGACTGTAGCGTGGGATTGAAAGGGATGCGATAGAGTGTGCTATATAATTTAGCATAATTGAAGAAGGCGCGCTGGAAAATAAGGAATGCAATAAAGGGATTTACAGCGGAGCGCGACGTGTAGCGATTGCTCAAAGGAATTTCTCACATTTTATTTTTCAATAAAATGCACAAACACGCACACATGCGCAGCACATCGGCAGTTTTTGTTTTACATTTAATTCCGCCCCCGGCCACCGTGTGGTCTGTAAGGTGTCCTTGCAATGCTTGCTCATCTCGGAGCGGGAGAAAGCGCTCCAAACAACGGCACGCCAGTTCATAACCTTGCATCCATCCACAGCCGTGCCCCAAAAAAAAAAGAATGCGCAAACGAATGAACGAGTCGCTCCTTGTTGCGTGCCACGACCAAACTCTTCCTGCGGTGTCTTCCGACGAGGTCAAACGTCGCGTCGCATCGTTTTGCCTGCGTACGCGGGCTTGCCGCAGAGAACGACACTAAAAACGACAACACCCCCGCACGGAAGAAGCACGAACGCTATGGAAAAACTGTTTGCGAGCCTCTCTCTCTCTCGCGATGCACACACTCACACGCATTCACCGTGGAAGGGGCCATTGCACTGAAACTGCAAGCCAATGTGCAACGCGGACGGATATTTATGAACATGAAATCAAGCCCTTTTTTTGCCTGGCCTGGCCTTAGGCGGCATCATCGCTCTTTTCCGCTTTCACGCGGACGCGCGCGCGCGCGCTCGCGCATCGCCTATTCATAACGATTTTATGGGACCCCGCCGGGACACCGTGGCCCCAGCCAAACCCAGCCAGTCCGAAATTCTTCTGTGTCCCCCCTCGTTCTTCCAGGGAGCTAGCCTGGTGGCTCGAAAGCAATCCACGGTATGTGTGTGTGTTTCCAAGATTTAACTTGTTGTTTTGGTGTGTGTCCGACAAAGAGAGAGAAAGAGAGAGAGGGAGCATTGGTACTTAACCAGCTGGCGAGTTGGGGCGATCAGCTTTTACGGGCCAGAATTTCGTCCATGGGGTTTTTTGTTCGTGATTTTTATAGCACACGTTTATTGCTCATTTTTGCATCGTTTCAAGAGTTCAGTGTCTGTTACTTCATGGCCATACGGTGGACCTGCTGGCTGCTGACAGCAGGTTAAAAAAAAGATCTCTTCCAATATTTACCAAATTGTACTGTTATTTGAGTTACAACTAAACGCTTCTTTTTTATTGAATCTCCATGGTGTTTCATTCCCGCTTAAGTCTCTTACCAAAGCAGTACGTTTTTCCCCCCGATTCTACTGATTACAATCTAAAACAAATACGAGCACACATAAAGCACGACCGATGGTAATATTTTATGTGCATCATTTCGCGCAATCTTCCACCACGGGGCTAAACATGCGAAAACTCGAGCCTCCCACCCTCGATCGCTCGAGCTTGGCTGAACAACAGTCGGCATTGTGGGCCGGCTTTACAGGAAAAGGAAACAGGAAACAGGGCCTCGCCCGGCGACAGGCATCGTGCTTTCGCGCAACTGATCGATAATCTTTTGCGACGCTAACATGTCTTCGTGGTCGTACAGCAGATATGTAAAACACTGGTCAGTTATATCAGCACGGCCCTAAAAAGGATATCCACTGCGAGCAGAACATCAAACCTGGATCAGCGCGGGGAGTAGAGTCAGCATTAAGTAAAACAAAACGGGACACTCCATTGTTCGGGGCAGGGAGTGGGATCAAGAGTTTGACTCCTCTTCCTCAACCAAAACCGCACACACACACACACACACACACACACACACACACACACAAACACATATAGGCATATTCTGCAAACTCACCCTTTTCAAAGCAGAGTCGCGATCGCCCATCGGCATCGCTCCGGCAATGAAGATTTATCGGCCGAAATCGATCATTGCGTCACTCACAGCAATGCCCTGTTCGGTTGGGGTGAGTGAGTGGTAGAAATTCGGTACCTCTCGCTGGGATGGATGGATCGGTTCTGGTGGATTACATGGTGGCTGCAAATATAGCCGAAAAAAGGTGGACCAGGCTGGCGAACACCGTGGGCATGTTCTTGCGCACACCGTCGATCACGATCATCACACGGCCAGACAGATCGGTGTGGGTGCGCGCCTTACCATAAGCGGGCGCACGCTTGATTTATGAGCTTCTAATGGTACAAGAAGTGCACACCGCGCAGTACGTACGCGCAATGAAGGTCTTTTGGAACTTTTGGTGAATATTGCTGGACACATTGCTGGACAAAGTATTTTTGTTTTAATGGGGGAGAGAATTTTTTATGTTTCAAAATATATATTTCTGAGGTTTACGCAGCAAAGCATTAATGGTACATGAAAAACAATCGAATAACGCTTCAAGCTTAAGCGTAAAGTTTAAATTGGCTGTTGGCCTTTTTTTTAAACATAAACAAAACCATCTCCACTCTTTCTTTCTCTCCCCATCTCCCTCTATCGCGCCGTCGATAGAAGATTTATTGCCCGAGCAAAAGTGACGTGTATGACAAACAGAATAAATTTACTGGCTCGAACCGAGCCGTTTCGGACCGCTGTAAAAGGTCGTGTCCGTACGTGTCGCTAGCTGACTAGCGACTTTTGATGGAGTGAGATGAAATCCGATCGCGCCGAACATTCGCGCCGGTGTTTGCGTTGTTAGCTTTCGGTGCGTCCGTGTGTGTTTGTTGAGGTCCCGGAGGTTGCCCGGTGGCCGGTACCTCAACAACAAGCGACCGTGCTCCTCCCAAACAATCGCTCGTGTTTTTTGTTTCGCCCTCTGTCCCAGCTGCCCTGGTGTCGTTTCTAGCCGAGGCGGAGATTATAATTGATATCGAACATCGATCGATTGTTACACCGTCCCCAAGCCACCGAGCAACCGATCTGGGTCGGCCCCCGGTCACCCATGAACATGGGCGCAGGTTGACAGAACAGAAACAGAAGATACAAAAAAAAGCTGCCAAAAAGCACTGTCGTCGTCTGCTCAGCATCTCAAGCCGGCTCAATGGTAATTTGAACTGATTTTCTCTGTTTTCACTTCACCTGTGTTGTTCAGCAATCGGTGGACCGAGCCCCGATGACAGCCGACCTTCACGCCGCCACGGGCAAAGTTTCAAATATCGGTCAAGCAAGAAGTGTGCAACGGAAAAAGGGAAGAAGGGAAGAGGAAGGGGAGAAGAAGCTTCCAGGAAAGCCAAAGGAAACTGAAACCCTTCCCGTCGAGCAGGTGGAAAAGGCTTTAATCAACTGAGCGAGCGAGCGCGATCGTTAGGGAACTAATTGGGAGGTCTTTTTCGGGTCGTTTTATGGTTACACTTTTTGGCAAACAATCCACGGAATGATTTCTATTTTTGAATCACTGTTGAGCAATAAAATCAATGCAAACAAACAATACAAAGGGAGCACTCCGAAAGGCTTATTTGCTGCCTCGTTTCTGTGGCATGAGACGTTTAGCATCAATTTGATGATGCAAATAATGAACGGAACAGATTGTTGTACACGATTATTTGTGTGTCTTTATCTCCCCCCCCCTCCCACTTCCCCAACAATTGTTTACCGGCCACAAACTGGGGGAAGACAAATGGAAGTTCATAATCATAAGCGAACGCAAACACGATCAATTAACACGAGAGCGGTGAGAAGGTCGGCAAGACGACGGGAAGTCCGATGGCTGCGTGCGAGTTTGCAGTGTTGCGTTAATCGTTGCATTATTGTTTCCAGGCGCCTCCAAAACCCAAACTCCCGGCCAGCGTGAAGTAAACATTTGTTTACGCAAATATGCTCGAGAGGGAGTACATAAATATTTAACTACTCGCGTTGGCTCGCGTGTCTCTGCCTCGGCACATGGAGGAAGGGAACAGAAAGACAAGCGCAACGGCGCATTGTGCAAAGGCAAATAAACAAACGATCGCGGGATGAAGCGGAGAGACATCATCATCGTTTGAAGGTTTGTTAACAGAATGCTGCGCCACGCTTTACTCATTCCCCAAGCGGGATTCGACTTCAAAAATATATGCAACTGATTCTTATCAAGAGAGCGTGTGTAAGGGAGGAAAGTGGGATTTATGGAAGAATTAATTTTCTTCATCTTCATTCGAGCATAAATTAGCTTTCACTCGCATCGGCTCGCTTCACGTGTTTGCACATCGTTAGTCCACTTTGGTGGGTGGGATAGCCCTTTCGAAGCAGCGCATACGATGGAAGTGGATGTCGATCGTATATGCGCTCTAGTGGGATAGTTTCCGTTCATTCCAACACCTCCCTCGAGTGGTCCGATTAGTTCGTAGGTGGGCTTCTTGCGCGATAGGCTTTCAACCCTAGCTGCCAGCACAACGCCGATCGATCTCTCCGATCCCCTAACGATCGTTTTGATCGTGTGATCGTTGTTTGATGATCGCACCTAATCAACGCAGGCTCAGTTTCGCACTCCGCATCGAGTGAAGATCGTCGGCGATCACGATCGCACGGGACAAACACCGAACCCGGTGCCCCAGCTGAAGGGATGAAGAGGCCAACAACAAAAAAGCCACGTGAAAGCCGACGGGGCTTTCAAGATCGATTGCTGGCGCGCGATTCCTGCGGCTGTGTGGCTCTGTGAAGAACGACTCCAGCAAAGGGAAAGGAAAAAGAAGGCCCTAGCGCGCCTCTCGTACGCATAAATCCGCGTGATGCCCGCCGTGGATCGTGAGCGTGGCGTTGCGGTGAGAAGGCTGGCGAAACGAAAACCGATCGTTATGATCGCACCGTAACGGCTTTCGATCCCCCTAGGAGGGTTATGGTTTTGGGAAGCGAAGGTTTTCATACGACAAAAAACAATGAATACAGGCTAAAGCATTCTTTGAAATGCCCAAATTAATAGGATATGAATTGTACATCACACTATGTATTAAAAATATTAAAAAACTATATTTTCTTCCTCGTATTACCAATCGTAATGCCCTTCTGATGACCATCAAATATGGATAAGGTTCGAAGCAGGAAGAATTTTCGAAGTCACCGTCGATGAGAAGCTGTATGGAGCGAATTACGAGCATGATGCGGCTCCTATCCGGCTCGCAACGGGCACGGGGAACGAGCTGGGATAGCTGCATGGAAAATCAGTGTAACCGTCGATGAGGGTTTTCGGGTAGGGATGAATACCCATCATAAGATCGCAAACGATGAAAATATACCTACAACAAAGCTCGTTTTGTTCGCGGGTTTATTTCACTATTAAGTTTTATTATTTACTCAAGTGAGCCTCAAACGTTCGCTAGGAGCGGAGGCATCGAAAGGCGACATGAAGAAGTGGTGCGCGTTGAGTGTGCGTGAAATAGCGTCTCTCTGGTGGCAGTTGTTTTGCGGTTTGGAGCAATTTGAATGCCGTTCTTGATCTTCAACTCCTTCAAGTCTGGGTGGCAAGCATTTTCCACGCGAGCTCCGAGCTCTGGTGGAATTGGGTACATTTGAACGTAGCTTTATCGTACCTGCTCACCTGAAGATGCTGTGGCTTTCTTCTTCACGTCCAAAACCATCCAAAACGCCAGTATCTAAATGAGCAGAAACGTGGCAACGAGAGTCGACGGTTTTTAAGTGACGGTCCGGCATCGATAAAAACGCTTCTAATTGATTGAAATTTGTGGTACTTACCGCGCGATTAATGACCATCGTAATTCAAGTCAAGTAGGTAGTGATTGCCTCGTAATGATCGCGTTTCAGACAACTTCAGCCAAGGCGCGTCGTCGTCGTCGTCGTCGTGTTCTTCGTCTCCGCAGCGGCAGCAAAACAACGATAATTTAGGCAATAGAGACGCGGTGAGTGACGCGCTCGCTGGGTCCAGTCCACCCGTGGATGATCGCGATCTTCTTTTTGAATGGGTCGACATTAACTGACACGGTCTCCGTCGTCTGGCTGGGTAGGACACCTGCCGTCTCGAAAGCCGCTGGGGATTTGACGGACGGAGATTAACGACGGGCTTAGACGGGCGTTTCGCGCGTGGGCCAGGGTTTTGGAATCGCGGCCCGCTCGTAGGAGAACGGAGAAATAGATCGGGCTGTAAAGCGGCCAAATAGGTCTCAGCTTCCCCTAGGTGTTGACAATAAAACGGAGCCAGCGGAGCTATCTCACGGGTGTCAAATGGAAGGCAATCCGATCAAGCTTGACGTTTTCACGCGACGGTTGATGTAGCGTTCGACGGGAAGGACTTCGGTTGATTAAGGAGTTCCCATGCACAAGCCTTCAAAGGGTTAGGTTAATAAAACTGTGTTCGACCGTGTTAGTTAACATATCTCACAGTGGGAAAGGCGTCGTAACCCATGTAACCTCCCCATGCATGACGGGGAAGCATATTGCACACGCTCGTATCGACATTGTTGAACGGGGTCGATCGCTAATAAGAAATGCTCACACCCTCGCAAAACGAGATGATGGTGCAGCGCTCACAAACCGCCCCGGGCATCTGTGGCAAAACAGGTTCCACCCGGGCCGGTTACTCGGCACCTTCCATTCCGGCTCGAACGATCTACACCCATGGCCAGATGTATTGAAATCTATGGTTCACGGCACGGGGTAACACGCAAGAACACACGTCGATCGAACCTGGGCTCTGGTCTGGGTTCCTCGCCATAGAACTGCTGCCTGCTGGGCCAGTGACAGTTTGGGTCGGTAAAACTGTTGTTCCCAAAACACAGCCCCGATCGAACCCCAAGCCTAATGAACGCAGCATGATGCTGCGAGGACGTGTTGGACACTCGGTTTGGAAGCTAAGAGGAACCTCAAAAGGGGCGATGTGTGAGCGGGGAGATAGGGTTGGCGTGACGATGGATCCGTACCGGGTTTCGTGTGCCCCTTTCGTTGCGGTCGTCCCATGGAACCACTTTTCTTAAAAAGGTTGATCGACTGAAGGAGTATACGTGTTTTTTTTTATTTTATTTGTAGTTGTTCTCTCTCTCTCTCTCTGTCTCTCTCTCTCTCTCTCTTGCTCTCTCTGTATCTCTTCCGTGTTTTAGACACACGGTTTTTTCGACTTGTTCATGTTCATGATTTCGCTTCGGGGGCTTTTGGATGGGCTCAGCGTGAACCATCGCTACGTGTGGGTGTGCGAGAGCGAATGCGTTCTTTACCGCCCGTGGTTGGGGAGGAAACGAACAGCGGATCGTGCTGGGGGGGGGATCTGCGGCAGCGGCACAGACTCCGCACGAGAAGAAAACAGGTTCGAATCTCGCCAAGCTTTCCAGCAGTGTTTGTGGTGGCGGCGACGGCAGCGCACGACCTCAGCTTCATCAACAAAGGCATCAACAGCAACAGCAGAGCGGCAAGCGTGTGTGCACGGAGCGAGAGCAGAGAGTCACAAGAGGGAGAGCAAGACAGACAGAGATAGCGAGAGGCGTAGCGTCGTGCGCGCGCCCACCGAAAGCTCGGAAGCCGGAGCGAGATGCCATAGAAGCGGTGCGCGAGCGAGCGGTGAGCGAAAAAGCTCTCGTCCGGCTGAGAGCCCTCAGCCCGGTCCATGGGCTCGCTAGTGCGTCTCCATATCGATATGCGTAGAAGAGCACAGGACGCTGGATACGGCAGAACGACCGAACGAACGCTGGTGCGCGCGCGCTTACCCATTCGAGAATTTGGAAAGGCAGAGGGTTTGCTGCCGGTTTTCGCTGCTGCAAACGGACGTTTTTCGTGTTTTCCACGCTACGGAGAGCTTTTTTGTGTGCCGCCAGGAAACGGAAGATCCTGTGTCTTTGTGTGTGTGCGTGCGTATGTGTGTGTGTCCGACTGTGCAAGGACTTTTCTGTAGGTGTGTGTGCGTGTGGCAGTGAATGTTTGTGTTGATAAGGATTGCGTAGGTGTTGACGCGATTGAATCCGAAATGAACTAACAAGCCGCTCGGTTGTTGTGTTGCGGTTCGTGTTTTTGTGTGTACCAGGAAACAAAAGCAAACAGAACAAACATCAATAGAGAGAGAGAGAGAGAGCAAGAGGGAAAGAGAAGGAGAGAGGCAAGCGGATGTGAAAGTGTCGATTGATAGCGGCTTGTGTCGATTCGCGTTTGAACCGTCGTGTGACTGATAAGGGAACGGTTGTCGGTATTAAGGCATTAAGGCATAACATAGGGAAATTCTTCGCACTCGCTTCTCAGCTCCTCAAGTGAGGTCAAATGTTTGCTTAATTTATGGGTGTTTGTGAAGGTCGCGTGAAGTCACGAGTCGGAACAGGGCAAAGGAAACCCGTCGCTACGTGGCCGGGCGTACCGACAACCGTGGGCTAGATGTTAGTGGAAGGTATCGGTGCCGCCGTCAGGAACGTATCGCCCGCCCCAGAAAACATTCCCGTACCGGCCGTGTGTGCGCTTGGGATGGATCAGCAATCGAACGAATCGGCAGCGGTGGCCGTGGCGGCTGCTGCAGCCGCCGCAGCCGCCGCCGCCGCCACGGGCCGCTCGGGCGGATCGGGATCGCAGTCGGCAGCGGGTGACTTTGCGGCAGCGGCGGCCGTAGTGCTGTCGCTACAGAACACGATGGTCACCAGCCTACAGCAGGCCGCCCTCATGCCGGCCAACTCGGCCGCTGCAGCCGCCCTCAATCTGCAGGCGCTCGAGTCGTACCTGACGCTGCAGAGGATCACCAGCAAGTCGGAGGTGCTGCGTCTGTCCGGATCCGCTGCGGGGCATTCTACCGCATCTCACCAGCGTCATCAGCCCCTGCCATCGATGCCGATCACCGGACCCGCGGCCCAGACAACGAACGACGCGGGCGGTGCAGATGGTGGAGATGCGATGGGGGACGACATGTTCATGGACACGTCCGGCCCGTCCATGCTGCTCCAGAGCAACGAGCTGGCGGACGAGCTGCCTGTGCTCGATCAGGATGAAGATCTCAACTTTGACGACGGACCGGACGACGGATCCGACGGGAACTCGCTCGACAATGGCTATCCCAGCCTGCTGCTCAATGCCGCCTTCCACCAGCAGATGAGCGCGGACAAGATGAAAACTCTGGCGGCGGCTGGGAGTGTCGGAACGGCACCGTCCGTGTCGGCGGCAACTTCCGCGTCGGGAGCCGTCGGGACAAAGGATTCACACAGCCACGCGGGTGCTGCGACGGCACCGACGGCGGCAGCCGTTGCGGCCGGTGGCAGTGGCCAGCGACCTAAGAAGCAGTTCATCTGCAAATTTTGCAACCGACAGTTCACCAAGTCCTACAACCTGCTCATCCACGAGCGCACGCACACCGACGAGCGGCCGTACTCGTGCGACATCTGTGGGAAAGCGTTCCGTCGCCAGGATCACCTGCGCGACCACCGGTAAGCCTGATCATCTTGGATCCTGCTCGTCTTCTTTCAGAACCTTCCCTCTATTCTATCCTTCTTCTCTTTCTCTCTCTATCTAATGTAACTGTATTGTTTTTGTGTGTGTTTTTTTCTCGTTATTTTATATAAACCACATCACTCTGCTCCCTTCCCTTTTTCGAACAGTCACGCTGACCTTTTGTTCTGATGTTTCTTCTCTTTTCTTCCCGCTGTCCCTCCATCCATACTGTGTTGCGTGGATCTGGCTAAATGAACTCCCGAACCATACAAGACTACAACCGCATCCTAACTGCAGAACCGTCTGAGAGAAAGAGAGCAGGAAAAGGGCAACAAGAGAGAGAGAGAGGGAGAGAGAGAGATGTAGACCACAAAGAAGAACGATAGGAGAGAAGGAGAGAGAGAGGGAGCCAAGAGCAGGAAGATAAGAGAGAAGCAATTGTTGTGATGTCCTTCCACAAGGCAAAAGGTGTGTAAGGAAATAAAATGCGCATTTATCACGCATCTAGTAGTCCAAGGATATTTCCCATATATCCCTCCAAGATGTGATCTCCAAACAGTCACGCACATACACACATACACATTGCACGTCTACACGCATACAGCATAGAGCGTTGCTTCATTAGCGATACACAGCGATAATACGAACCATCACTCAATCCATTCGGCGCAAGTTTATTGCAGCTTGGCACGCATTATGCATCAGGTTTCTACTTCTGTTTGAGTGCCTGGGCGATAATTATTATTGATCATTAATTTCTACCTCTTTTTTGCCATTTGCCAACACCACAGTAAGAGCGATAGCCGCGCTTCGTTTTGTGCGACAGAGTCACATTAGTGACACAATTTGAGGCGAGTCGTTTATTGGGATGGTTTCAATTTCTTGTCAGCTTCAGCTGGGGGGTTTTAATTCTCTTAAGCTTCTCACCTTAGCCACCGCCACTCGGCTCGGGTACTCGCCTGCGTGTGTGCATGTGCCATGTTTATAGACGCTTTTAAGATCGGTTACAGATTATGAAGGCATTAGCAGACGTTTTGTGGTAGCTAATAAAAAATCCCAACGGCCCCGGCCGAGATAAGCAAGCGGGACATTTGGTGGGTCTCGTTTTTTTTTTATTTTTGGTTTTTTTGTTGATGCTCTTCATGCTTCCCGGTCAACTCGGTCAGTTGCGTCGAAATTACGGACGCAAGAATGCGTTTCCCATCGCATCTCGAGTTTCATGCGGGAGCGCGCGGCTGCAGGTGCTGGTTTGATAAAAAAGGTCAAGTTTTATTTTGTCTTTTAACAGTACGAGGAAGTTTTTTTTTCGTTGGTCTGTGTGTTTGTAGCACACATACGGACAGTTTTGTTTAAGGGTAGAATCAGTTGCAGTCATGATATTTAGGTTTTAATAGATATGATTCTCATACGAAAGCAGACAGAAAGTGTGAAGGTGATAATGGGCAAAGTCATGTTTGTGTAACTCGTTTTAATAATAAAGCAATCCGTTTTATCGGGACGATTCCAAAAGCCACAGTTGTTATACAAACGAAAATTAATACGAAATGAAAGTGAACCAAGCGACCAGAGGCGGGGGGGGGGGATAAAACAGGGAAGTGTCAGTGTGAGGAGTATCCTTACTTAAGCCTCCGGTACTTCCTTCTGTTGGCTGGCCGGTTGTTTGCTGGCAAGTAGCGAAACTGATGATCACGCACGAAGCGTGACTACGAACATGATCACTTTAGCGAGTGGATCGCCTAATTTATGGCATCCATTTTCAGACTCTTGCACTCTTCTCCCCATCGGCCACTCGCTGATGCTACTCCGTGGGCAATTGGGTGGGTGGGGTGTCGGTTTGGTCGGGTTATCATCATGTGCAGCTCGGCTCAGCGCGACGGAGTCAGCCTTCTGCTGCCTTGCCTTCTGTGGTGGTGATCCGCGCGCTCGAGCAGCGAAGAAGTAACTTCCATTTCTCATTTCGACGATATGTAAATTGATTCTCGACACTTTCGAAAGCCGGACAACGGCGCACAACAGCACAGGCAAATGGGCAAAACTGTGTGTGTGTGTGCGAGAGAGGCAGAGACGTGTGTAAGGGAAATGTGTGTCGCACATTTAATTTATGATTTTTCGATAAGTCGCACCCTCGCAGTCGGTCCGCGAGCCAAAAGAGAGACACTCGGCACTGGAGTTGAACCGTTTGGACACCCCCGGGAATGGGATGGGATGAGAGAGAGAGAGAGAGAGAGAGAGAGAGAGAGAGAGAGAGAGAGAAAGAATGCAACAGTGTAAATTACTAATTCCCGATGGTCTCGATGGTGTTGAAATCGCTGTTTGCAAGATGATAAATAAGTGGCATCGCCCCTGACAGCTGGACGACCATTTTAGCGCTCAACTTGACACCGGCCCCGATAAGGTGCATTATTCAAACGAAATTCCTATCGTAACGCGGCCAAAAGCGGGACGCAAACAAACACTTACACACAGACACACACACATACACGACCAAACATAGGAACAGGAGCAGCAGCAGTTTGTTTGTTAGCGCTTGTCAGTGGAATTAGCGAGGTTGTTGCAGGTTTAGGATGCGTTTAGCGTGCACTAGCAGTAGACTGGCCAGCGCATTTTGGGTGTAGCGTTTTACTTTTCCTTCCTTAGCTTCAAGCTTCTTTTAGGGCGGGACGGAGAGGGACAGTTGTTTTATTTTTATAGTGTACGAGAGATACAGAGCTTGCGCGTTCCAGAGTCAGTCTTGGCTGTGTGTTGCTTGGCCACAAAACAAACAAACAAACAAACAAAAACAAGAAAACAAAACGCGGAAGAGAGAAAGAGGGAACGCGTTCGACTTTTGCTCGTCGAACTGCTGCTCGCAAAAAAGCTTTTTGGCGTAAGTTAAGGTAGGTAGACAATTGTGATACTGTTTCGCTTTTGCTAATCTACTTAGCTTAACTTTCGCTTCACCAACCTTCATACATTTGTCCTTACACACCGCGCGCGGCTAGCAAATAATAATCGTAATAATAATATTAATACTCATAGTACCAGTAATACATGCATATAAACACCAAATGGCCTCTTTCTCTCTCTCCATCCACCATCACACGCACAACAGGCACAAGCTAATGGGTTCCCCAACTAATAATCCACGCATTAATATCATTTCAAACTCCACTTACATATGAAACGCCTGGAGCACGACACCTTGCAACCATTTGATCATTAGAATTAAATTTGGCACAATTGGTTAAGTTCATCTAAAAGCGTATAATGTTTAGTGACTAAAATTGTAGGCCGTTTTAGAGCAACATTGCATCATTTGTGAAATTCTTTAGAAGAGGAAACATTTGAGCAGAATTTAGAAAACAGAGATCCTCCAAATAGTTCACAGTTCCCTTCGTAAAGCTCTTTCTCGAGTTCGACGAGTTCTAAAGTGCAAACAAATATTCTCTGATTCATTCGTTTACTTTGCTATAATTGAAAAATAAACATTTGAATAGGATTCATTATTTTTGAACACAGTATTAAAAGCCTTAAACCTTCCTCCCGAGGCCAACTTTTACAACATCCCCAATTTCATCTGCCCAATGCCGACGGCTGATCTACCTTTATTTTATCGTCCGGGAACGAAAGAAACGTTCTTTCCTCCCCAAACGTCTCTCCAAACACTTTTGCCGGGTCCGAGAGGGGTTTTTTTTATTATTATTCCGATCTTTCGGCCTGCCGGTGTCTGCCCTCGATCAAGCATGATCGCGATCAAGCATGTTCGTGCGCGTGCTTTGGTGTGCACGCGTTTATAGGGCACTCAACCGGGCGGACGTGGCGCACATCATCCAGAGCGCGCGATCCCACGAGCGAAGAAGGTCTGAAACCTTCTCTCCACCCCACCCCCTCCGCCCCTTCGAACCGATGCGGGACGCGATGACTAGACAATTGATGAAATCAATATAAAAATATTATGTTTTTATGCATCCGACATCTGTTAATGCTTAATCTTGTGCGCGATACGGGAATGAAACCCTTCTTCCTTTCGTCTCTCTCTCTCTCTCTCGCTCTTGCCGTTGACAGGTTCAGTCGCCTGAGCCCCACAGGTTTCACGGATCGACTCCGATCCTTCGCAACCATAAAACCGATGCCCCATGCTCGTAGTCCGCGCTTTGCGGGCTGAGAAATAACCACGCATTATAAAAAAAAAATACCGAAGACCCATAAACATCACCAGCATCTTTGCCTTTGCTCATTCTTCATTTTCGGAGGTGGCCTTTTTTTCACGCCGCACGGTTTGCGGGAGGTTTTGGAGTTTATTTAGCATCGTTTTTTCATCTTCACTGCTTGTAACTTTCCTGTTTTGTTCGTTGGCGGTTGGGGTGTGTTTGTGTTTTTTTCTTCGCGTTTTGCGCTCATTTTTGTTGTTGTTATTGCTTCACTTTTATCGCATTAAATACTTACCCTCTCCTCACCACGCTTCATCCGCGGGCAGCTCTTTCCTTTTCTTGCTCTTTATTTTACTTCTTTTCTTCACTAAAACACCTTTATATGCATATATGATGGATATGGCTTTTTCGTAGCTCTTTTGTGTATCTTGTTTTTTTTTGCTGGCTTATTTTATAATTCCATTTCGATTCGGGTTTCTTCCTTTCCTTTCTCCCACCCCTCAAACCTGTGCGCAGATACATCCACTCGAAGGAGAAACCGTTCAAATGTCTGGAATGCGGAAAAGGATTCTGCCAGTCGCGAACGCTGGCCGTGCACAAGATCCTGCACATGGAGGAGTCGCCCCACAAGTGTCCGGTGTGCAGCCGCAGCTTCAACCAGCGCTCGAATCTCAAAACGCACCTGCTCACGCACACCGACATCAAGCCGTACCACTGCATCGCCTGCGGCAAGGTATTCCGACGGAATTGTGACCTCCGGCGGCACAGCCTCACGCACAACCTGGGCGCGACGGCCGGCGGTGCGGGCGGCGCGTTCGATCTGGCCGGCCCGAACGCGTCAGCTGCGGCCGGATCGGACGGTTCGCTGGCGACCGAAAGCGACCGAGAGGATGGCGGATGTGAGCTGAAAACCGTAGATCTGATGGCGCTAGCCGATGTGGACTGAGCGGGGCATGATGGGAAGGCAAACTAAATACGAGTATGGATGCGTGAATGTATGTATGAAAAGGGTTGAATGTATTTGTGTGTTGTGTGTATGGTAATCACCCAGAAGTGGTATGTCCAATAGTGTAGGTCTAAGACAGCCTGTGAGCATTCGTGCGGGAGAAGTAATCTAAACGTGACTGATATGTTAGCGACGGTTCGTCGCTTTTGCTCTAGCATTGTAGGAAGCAAGTCTTTCGTTTCGAGCAGCACCCCACGCTCGGTGATAGATTGTAAAATATGGTAAATCTAAACTAAGATCATACTAAGTACACTATATCGGTGCCTTCCGGCCGGCCAGGCAAGGCTTGGACTGATGTCGTTCTCTGAGAATTATCTACTTCTTCCTTCCATTTTGCGATTGGTTAAGGCATAAGGACGTTTGATTGTTAGGTACTTATTATTATTATTATTATTATTGCTGATATGCCAGACATATGTACAACGGATTCGATTATCTTCCGCTTTTGTGACGGAACACGTTTTGTGGTAAAGCAAATAGGTAAATAAAATGCTAGGAAGTGTAAGCCAGGTAGTTGATATTAGTAATATATGCTCTCAAACAGAACTCAAACTGACGTCATTATTTCAACTGGACCAAACATTCGAAAAAGGCGTTGCGGCTGAAAATTCCATCCAACAGTTAACGGTGAGTAGGTTCTGCAATGTTCCAACATCTTTGCCCATATGTGTACGATTCTTTATTACGTGTTATCGTTGGGACAAGAGACAAGAGCGCACCGTCTTCGATCACCGTGTAATATAAATAGTTGTGCATGATCTTGGGGCCGTTTGCAGCTCATCAATTGCACCCCAAGCGTTGCAAGCGTTCAAACGCAGACTTCTAATCAAATGGAATGACAGAGCGCACGCCGTATCAGTCCGCGCACTTGTTTGTTTAATGGGAGGCTTTCGCAAGCCCCGGGACATCGCAACACGGGCGATGGACGAGATGGATGGGCATGGCAACCAGTCCGCATCGCTTGTATGGACACACTCGCCGTGGCTCTAAATGTGATCATGTTTCATTCTCCACCTCCATTCCCCGGCAGGAGCACGGGACGGGACACTAAGCACAAACTTGCCCTAACAGATGCTCCTAACCTGGCACCGACCGACCGACCGGACCGGACGATTCATTTGCGTACATTATCCCAGCTTAAGTATGTGTTTATTGAGTTTTCTTGTAAGTGCATCATGCGCGCGATGTTTATGGAGTAAATTTAATCCGGTGCAGATATCATCGGCCCGTGGTCGCGTACCGTGGTCAACTGGTTTTTATTGAGTTGTTTATTGCACACCACACAGGGCGGGTTGTCTAGGCGACCGGGCTCTGCCGAGCCGGTGTCTAGTGCGATGAGCGGTGGAAAGCAGTGGGCACATCTTCGTTTTCATTTGCCAACATCGAACCCGACACCGGCCGAGGACATGCACGCGGACAGGCTCATAAATTATGCCACTCGGTTGAGCTTGCTTGCTTGCCTGCCTGTTCCACTTACCCCCGGCCACCCTCTGCCCCAAGAGTGCAACGGAAATGACAGCAGGCATTGCTCGGATGGAGTGCGAAACGCCATTTAATCTTTAACGGCAAGCTTAATTTATGAACCCTGCCGCAAAACGGGGACACAATAAACTGATCTGATTGATTAAGTGATAATCAATCATGCACATGCGCCCGGCGGCCCGGGCATTACACGATTAGAAGGTGTGAAGATTTAGGGCTGGGAGGCTACGGAAGGGAATTTATGTTTGCAGATAATGCGCAGATCGGTGTGCAATTTATGTTTTTTTGCGTCGCAAAGATAACTATAATCAAGGGTTTGGAGAATAGATTATGTTGTAAGTAATTAAGGGCAGAAAAATGGCTCGAGGGGAGATTATGTTGTGCGCTTGAAGAGCACAAAATCCCGTCGAGAGTGAAGTAAACATTTGTCTTTTGAGCTCTGCTTCGGCAGAAATGTTGAGTAGATATGGAAGATCACAACATCGAAAAGACAAAAATCTTTCAATCGCTAATTATGCAGATGTGTTACTACTTCTTGGTATCATTCCTGTTCCCGAACAGCCGAATTGTATAGACCGTGTCACACATAATACCACCCAAATACGGATCTGAAACTACTCCGACCACGCTAAAACAGTAACAATTCCTCCCAAATCACTAAGCCACACATCTGTTTAACTCGAACCAAACACACTGCAGAGTTAGGCGGTCGGAGCGTGTATTAGGCAAGGGCCTTAGAGGAAACAAGACGCTAAGAGCAAGAGCAACATGCAGAGACACATTTTATGCGCGGAAGACAAAACAAAAAGCAAACAAGCGTCGCCCATGCCACATAACACATGCCGGGCCACAGGACGGAACACCCATCTCCCAGAGGACGGGTGGCCCTCAGCGAAGAACCTGTGCCGTGGTTGTGCCTGAGTATGTGTTTTTTTTTTTTGCACGCAACGCAAATGTGCGTCAAACCGGTCCTAAAAACATGTCTCATCAAATGCGAGCAGCTCTCTTTCTCTCCTACACACACGGACACCTACTCCTAGCGGGAGATGCTAGGAGCGACGAGCTCTGGGGCGACCAGCGCGATGAAAGAGAACTGTCATTACCGGCAATCAGTGGAGACAAATTTCAGCATGATTAATAAATTATGAAGCCGTTTGTGCGTGTTTTTCTTCTGCCGCGCATACCCCCTGTATGCGTGTCGCCGCGATCCTCCTGTTGCGCAGAGATCCGATCGGCCATGTTTGTCTCAATTTGCTCGCGCGCTGGATCAGTCAGTGTCTCCTTTGTAGTTTGGTCACATTGGGCGCATTGTGGCGGTGCGGATCTGGTTCAAATGTTGGCCACAGAGAGAGAGAGACAGAGTGAGCAGAATGGGACACCCGATTTCTGCCAAACAACCGTATGTGTGTAGGCAGTACGTTCTAAACCATGGGGATGTGGAAAGTTCGGTGGAGGAGACGGGAGTGCCCTCCACACAAAAGGGGGGAGACATCTTGTCGACTAACCGAGGCCAACGATCGGGCCCAACGTCAAACGATCGATCCGTTGACAGACCAATAGAAATTAGCATACGCGGGCTGGGCTCGGTCACGTCACTTCGAATTGGTGTCAGCACCTTTTTGGCAACTTTCAAGCATTCGTGCACGCGGGTTCGCTTGTCTTACTCTCGCTCTTTGGAATCAATATTTGTTTTGGAGTTCAGTAAGTAGGTAAAAGTAAGATAAAAAAGAAGTCAACGCTTCAGGGAGGTCTGGTGACTGTGTCCTGTTCCCTATTTGCGGCTGATAACAGGAATCTCACGTGCTTACGCAAACAAGCATTTGAAGTTAATCGGAAACAGTTTAATTTTCTTGTTGAACCCACGAAATGTGGAAGCTGTCCAATTTCAACAGAAACAAAAAAAAACAATAAAATTATGAGTGTTTACATCACCCATCAGCAACATGCTTCGAGTTCGGTACCGCCTCAATTAACCAGATCTAGCAGGCTGTAAAAACTGAAAGCTTGCCTCGGAACATCTCTATGCCACTTAATCAACGCTCCTGACGTCAGCTGCTAGAAAACGGTTTTCCAACTCTATCATCGCTGTGGTAGCCTATTATCGAAGGGTAAATATTATTTCTTCAAACCGAAAGGGAACCGTCCTGCCAAATCAGGATACATACGGATGACACGTAAATTACGTACGATTAGCCGAGCAGGAAGCAGGAACACGTCACGGCGAGCCCACATGGCAACGACTCTGTGTCGGAGGGCGTGTCAATCGAAATCCCTCCGGCAGGATCAAAGCAAGCCAACGTCAAGCGCTAGGGGGGGGGACTCTCTCACTCGCTTGTTAGTTGCTGCCACGGAGGGATAGATCCTTCAGGTCCTTCAGGTCCATTTTTAATTGAAATTTTATAATCCTCCGATAATCACGTGGGGTTTCGGGTATGGTAGAAAAGCAGTTGGCGTCACGGTGCCGTTGGTGCCATGCTGCTGACAAGGATCTGTTTGCCTGTGCGTGCACGTTTCCAGCGAAAAGGTTCAGGTACGAGGCTTCCATTGCGCATTTTGCTGTGTTACGACGTATGGTACAGAAACAACAACTGATATTGAAAGCACATTTTGCAGACGTGCGTACTTTTTAAACTGAACGGCTTACGTGCTTTACATAGAGAAAAAAAAAAACAGGATTTCTGTAAAGTATGTTAAGCACTGGGGTTAAATAATCCTGTCAGGAACAACCCCTTTTCCAAAAACTCACCCCTTCGGAAGCTGACCTCGGAAGCCCAACATTTAACGACGCAATTGAGCACCGTAAGGAAGCCTTTCAAATCAAAACAGGACACATCAACTGTGGAAGGATATGTTTCGTGGGGTGTTTTGAGAAGATGTCCTCGCTTTTTTTGGATATACCGCAAAGGGTGTGACATCATGGTTTTCCCAGGAAATAGTCCATGGCAACGAAAGATTGGATCATACTTAAAAATATGGAACATGTCATTATCGGCTCATGAAAGTAGGCTCTGAAGTTCCTTAATCTAAGTGTCTTAGTATAAGTGATATTTAGAATGCGTTTAACGTGATTGTCATGGCGCCCAACAACAAGCTGCAGCTACAGAGAAAATATCTGAAACGAATCGAAAAGCCATTCAAACCATTCGAAACACCCTCAGTTCCCAAGGGGACTCCCCGAAAAGGGTGTGTAACAGCTTCGAACGCCGGGACCATGTTACTATATTCGGAGAATTCCTTCGGTTGTTCGGTTTGGGCGAGTGGCGCCCCGCGATCGAAGCATCCCTGCTGCTCGTCAGCGCAAGCGCAACGACGAGCCCAGAAGATGCGCAAAGATTTATCGCTGATTGATCAGCGACGGTCAAGGCACAGAACCAACCCGGCAGGAATTTCGACAACACCGGATCGCGTAGAGTCATCCTCTGGCATCGAACAACACACCGCCAAGGATATACACGAACGCGGCCCCGACGAGGGCTGGGGTGAGTAAACAAGGCAAGGACCGCGTCATGTCCCGGGCAACGGGTTCTCCATCTTCGTCCGTTCGAGTGTACCAAGACGCGCAACAACACAGAGCATCGTGTACTGCACACGGTGGTGTTCTTCGTCCCGGCGAGTAGAGATGGTAGAGAACCTGGGAAGTCGCGCCAAGCGTGCGCGTTGATGGGATCAGCGGTTGTGAAACAAAACAAGACCACAAAAGCCACAGCAGGCACACACACACACACACACGGTACGACGACAGCCCCGCGGGATCGCGTATGGGGGTTTGGTTTCTGCGGTGATTTCATCGATACGTTCTGAAACGTTCCTGGTAAACTTTATGGTTCTGTTCTTGTTTGGAAGCTCCCCCGAAATGACATTGTCGTTTTCATCGGCATGCGATATCCCGTGGATTATTGGTTTTTCGGTATTTATTTTCGGGCTCGTTCCTGTTGTGCGCTGTCGCCTCGGTGCAAAGCAACACACACACTATTCTTCAACTCCACTTCCTTGGTTCTTTTTTCCTCCCCTCGAGCGAAGTGATGAAGTGTTGAAGCGATGACTGGCGTAGCAGAACAAGATCTTCCGAGCCGAGGAGCAGGCCATGGCCGACATCGAGCGAGATGACATCCGAACGAGACGCGGCCACGAAAGCTGGCAGTTTTTGACTCGTCATGGCGCTTTTCCATAGTGTTCCTGTTGCTGGAGGTCGCCGGCCGGTCGCCGGCCCAAAAAACAATCCACCACAATCGTCCCTCACTGTGGTCATCGTGGCAACACCAAAGGTAGACAGCAACATGGTTCAGCCGGCGGACGCCTGGACGCCTCTTCTCTGCTGTATTCTCGCTTTTTCGTCCTCTCTCTCTCTCTCTCTCTCTCTCTCCCTTCAGACTGGGAGCGCCCGAAATAAGATGACAACTCCCTGCTGGGCGAAATCTCCGCTTTGGAAAGGGTTTTTCGCAGTCTTTAATGAACTATCCCGTGCTCGTACTGTGGCAGTGGATTAGTTTGCTCACTTTTTGTGTGACGATTCTCGGCCGCAGCGTTTTGTGCTGGCTTCTACGCTTGCCGCATCCGTCGGGGACGGGGGCGACGACGGTTGGACTCAATTTTTGGCAATTATTACGATTTCCGGTAGAAGATTAGATTAGATGCAAAACATGCGAGGCAAAAATGGGCTTCCACCCAGCGACCAGACAACTCAGTCGCAGCAGCCACTCTTGTCCCCCGGACCCGTCCCGTGTCGGGAAATGCATTATGGCGGTGTTTTCTTTTCCTTCTCCGGGCGACCCGACGCGACGCGGCACCAGAAAAAGGGCAGTTTTGGGATAGCCTCTGTCTGGGAGGATAAATAAATTGTTGTCAACGGTCGTATGGAGCGGAAATGGGCATTCTCGGGGTTGATAAAGGTGGCCCGATTACCGGATGATCGTTTGTAATTGTAAAGTGTTTGTTATTTTGATAGAAAAGTGTTGTTATCGGTGGTGGAAGAGTAAGGATCGCTAATCAGTCACCCTTTTTGGGCTTATCTGATCGAGACATAAAGGGAAATTTTTTAAAAATTAGTTGTTGAAAATGAAGGTGACACGAGATATATTTTTTCTAATCGATATTGGACTCTCCGTTCTTGAATTCTTTGCTGAAAAATGAAAAAAGATATCTTGAAGACATACACACATGTTTTGCAATCGTCCCACCAGCATAAGACATAAATCAGGTTCTGTGAGCGGAAACAAACGTCAAATGGAAATCAAAATGCTTCTGTCAACCACCAGTTCCTTGTTTTGCCCTGTTCCCCCCATCATTTGCCCCCTTTCGACGATTCGCCAGACCCGGCCCGGGTGTCCGTCCGTCCGCTGGCTGTCAAAATAATTAATATTAACATGTCGAACATGTCTGTCGGTTGCTCGTCGGTGTGCCCGACCGCCCTGCACTGACTTTGAAACCATGATAAATCGGCTCAATGTCACCCCACCTCTACGGGTAGGCACAGATCTCCCCAAACCCTCCGAGGGCCCTTTCGCTCAAACAATGGCCAATCCTCCGAGTCGTGACAGCTGCACGAGCGCTTACCCACGGGCGCACACAGTCTTCGGAGTCTCCGTTGGCATCCGTCATTGGACCATGTTCGGTTGGCAACCACTCCCCAGGACATAGAGCGCAGTGTGCGCACCACAAGCGAGTAGGAGTGTCCCCGTAGCCCCAACAAAGGAATCTGCCAAAGATGGAAGTAATGGGGGGGATGGGGTGGATGGGGGGGGCATTGAATCGGTAATCAAATGCGTGGGCAATTATGCTCAATAACAATAATGATGCGTTTGCGGCCCCGGGGACGCGGTGCACCCAGGCCAAAGGGTAGCCCGGTGCGCCCTTGGGGCTTCGTTGCTGACTGCGGTGCATCCTTCGGCAAACTTCCCTGTTTCCGAAGGAGAGCGACGTGCAGGGAAGGTGGGCTTAATCGTACCGGAGAAGAATTGCTGAATCGGGATCGCCCCGGGCTGGGTTCTGCCTCAACAATCATGGCGCACAAGATCAGCCCTCCCAGGGCCCGGTGCTCGGAACAAAAGACGAAGGTGAAGGGACAGTCGGCTCGGCCCACTCAACTCCTTTGGGTGACGTCGGAACGTCGGAGGTATTCATAACTCCCCATCCAGCCCAGCCCCAATCTCTCAGCCGGGGACAGGAAGTGCAGTGTCGAATTATTAGCTTTCCTGCATAAATTTACCGTCACGGGAGAGTGATCGTTCGCGCGCGGGTCGGCGGAATGAACTGGCCTCAGAACCTCACAAGACGTCTCGACACAAGACTCGGGCGCAGGATTTGTGGCACGTCACCAGTTTTCAAAACTCGCCCGGCACTAAATCGTGAAGTATTGATCGCGCGCACCAGACTCTGTTGGTCTCCAGGCACCCTCTCCTGGCACCACAAAACCCAAGCCCAAAATGGCAAAATGGATCGTACGCTCGGTTGTTGGTTCTTTATTTCCGCGGTTCAGACACCAGCGACCAGCATACCAGCGCAGTCGAGGGGCACATAAACGGATCATTCAGTCGGCGGCTGAGAAACCTTTTCGCGCTAGTCCCACACACACACACAACGAGCTGGACCGAGGGCCTGAACACCGAACGACTATTGAGACGTCTCCCATTCATCGATTATCTACGCATATCAGCATAATCGCTTGCGCGGTCTGGTTGCGCGAGAAGTGCACATGACTGACGCACACTTGCGCGCGGCGACGGGCTAAGGCGTTTCAAAGACCTAACAATAAAGTGTGCAACATACAAGCATACAACCATGGTTGAGTGGACATGGGCTTGGGAGCGATATTGAATCGCACTTTGGGGTTTTCTCACACTTTCCCAAGCGTTCGCAGGGCATTAGAAACGCTTTGTGGCTCCGTTTAGCGCATGACGGCGGCGGCGGCGCGGTTAGTTGTTCTCGGCTCGCTCGGAGCGCGGTGGACAATGCGGTCGTGAGGTTCTCATGTGCCGACACATTGGGCGATCGATGGTTGTTGAAATTTCTGGCCTGGCAAAAGGTGACAGTGAGGTTAGAGCGAAGAAAACCATCAAGCTGCGTTAAGAAGAGAATTACTGATGGATGTCGCTGGGACGCTAAAGAGTAACACAATAGGAGGAAAACATTGTGTAGCCAGAGCTATTGCAAAAGAGCTGTATAAACAGCTAAATCAATGAAGCGATTATTCTTCTAATATGCATCAACACTCAATTAAACAAAATAACTTAATAAGCTCTTCAAATAGCCCCAAAAGCTAACAAAGCTGCAAACAACGAGCAAACAAGCGTCATTTACAACCGAAACATAATCATTAGGAATGATGTGTCGTGACGCAGAACTAAAAACCCACATCGCACCTAAACCCTGCTGCCTGCACAAAGGAGGAACGCGAAAGCGTGTCTCCAAAGTCGTGATCTTGCGCGGACCGTTGGTGTGGCGTGTCGGCGGCGTTGGTCGCACCGAGTGACGACGAATCGATTATTTGACAATTTAACGCCTCGCCCTAATCGGATTATGCGCGATGGATAAATATTTGCCACACAATACGGGTAATGAGTTAATAATCCTATCGTCCATCCCCATTGTAGTCCAAAACTTACGAGTGTTTCTTACCCACTCACGCCGCACCGGTTTGTGCTCCCAGCTCCTAGCCATTGGACATCGTACCCGCCACCCGCAAGCCAAGCCAGGCTTATCAAGATTCCATTTCAAGCCATCCCGGGACCCTCCTTCCCGGAGAGAAGTGTTACACGCCCGTTGTGTCCGTCCCATGTGTCTTCATCTTCGCTCTCCCGTGCGCGCGCGCGCTTGCGTACAGTAATCCAGGTGCGCGGACCTGTTGAAATCACGACTGATTAATCGTCTTCAACACTTTGGCCGGTGCGATAAAACCCCACGGGACAGGTATCTCACCGTCGATGGGCCGGGAACGGGAACGATGGTATGGTTAGAGATGGTGAGATTAAGATGGATTACATCGGTGATTCGGTTCGAGCTGCGCGCTGCGAGCTCAGCAGCTCAGCAGGCTGGGAGGGAAAGCTAAGCAGACCATGGGTCCGGGGTTGCCCGGTTCACCCTTTCCAGTACCGTCCAGCCGTTAAGAGCCATGAAATGAGAAATTGAATTAGAAATCTCGCAAACGAAACACAGAAGAATACCACGGATGAAAGCTGAAATCAAAACAGAGATCAAAATTCTTTCTCGTTTCCAAGTTTTATTATTATGATAAAGTCATAATTCCTTGAATATTTCTATCCCTCCCCTTTCCGACCGACTGATCGAACGACTCGATCCTCCCCTTTGGTGTGGGGCCCGTTTTTGTTCGGCTTTTCCTTCTGCCTTCCACTCCGCTTTTCAACGCTGATTGGAAATCAATGATGAACGTGAATTTGAATAATACAATTTTATTGATTGTTATTATAATTAAGACGACGAGCAGCGGACAAGCGTGAAGCTGTGCAATCGTCACGATTTTACGTCGTTGCCGTGTTTTTGGTTGTTTTATTTTTGTTGGCTTTGGTTTGCTGTCCCCGTTTTGTAGAAAAAAGGGTGATCGTGAAGGTGTAGAAGAGAGTCGGAGGACTTTAGAAGATCGAAGGAAGAAGGTGTAACCATTTGGTTGTCGTGTAGATGTGTGCTTTGGTGAGTGTGGATTGCATTGCGGAAGATTGTCAAAAAATGGACGATGAAAGAACGGGGACCATTTCTTACGAGTACTTGAGGTTGAGAAATGAGGTTTAAGCAGAAATTTTTGGCGAGACATTAACCTTCGTTGCCCAGTAGCAATGCGCTGAGTTAAACGACATTCATATCCCAATCAAAACTAGTCATGGCTTCAAAAACTCAAAATGTCTAATGATCGAATTTGTATCCCTTGTTCACAGTGACACCGATCCTCTTGTAGAAGTAAACGATCTTCCTGCTCCTAATAAAACCCAACTTATGGGGTGGTCAAAGATGATTAACTTCTCACCCAATTGTTTGGCGGCATCCGTCAAAACATCACACCAAATGCCAATCCACTCCAATTGCTCCAATGGTTGAATAAAATGAGCGGCCAACGCATTGCGACCACCACCGACGTGCGATCGCGGCAATCGCTGCCCATCCCGCTGCCGTCGAAGCTGGCCATGGGAAAAGTACTCAGCGTATAAATCGTTATAAAAGCGGCTTAAGTCAATAATTCTTTTCTCGCACCTAAACAGAGCACCTTCCAACAGTGTTGGGGTGAAGTGTCCATCCGACCGTGGCCAAGCCATTGATCATATTTAACAGCATTCATACCTTCATACGCCCGCTCTCCAAACGCGCCCGTCTGAATGAAAGCAAAACTCTCCCCCCATCGATTTGATGCGATCTTCAGCTCGTTGGGCCATCGGTCGTGGTATGATTTAGTTTCCACTACACCCATCCCAGAAACAGACCATCGCATGGGGACTCTCGAGCACTCCGGGGCCGGCGCAAACCGTTGTAACTCATCCTTTGCGCGACGAGCGCGTGATTAATGATCAGCCGAACCGATCCTGGCGATCCAGGCGGAACCAATGCAAAGTCGATCGTTTTGTCGAATTCCGAATCATCGTAAACGGGCTGATGAAACCCGTGGGTGGTGGGTGGATCCGAACCATTCCAAACAAGCGCGATTAAGTGCGCGCTGAGGGGGGAGATAAATAATTGCAGAAATAATTTCATTTTATTATGGCCGCAAAAGCGGAGCCTCGTGACGCGTGCGCACATTTTAACGTCCATCTGTATCGTGGGTATGGAGAGCAACAGCAGCAGCATTTAAGTGTGCATCGGATCGGCCACATCGATCGCGTGGTATTGCGTCGGAGGGCGCGCGCGCTCGCGCGTATACTCTCGGACCTACTTGCGCAAACGCGCGAGAGGGTGCGCGATCGTGCGATCATAAATAACGCGTACCGAAATATTTCGATTGCGAGCCATTGTAAGTACTGCTGGCACACGGCACATGATAGGGAGCGCGGGCACCGACCAAACGGGCCGACATCACTTACAATCAATTTAAATCAAAATTTATAAATAAAAACATAAATTTTTCTCAACAATGATGATAAATTAGCCCACATTCATCAAGCGACCGTCAGGATTGATTCAGTGAGGGCGAAGATGACCGGAGATGGGAGGAGGCGTGGGTAGAATGAAAGGAAACGAAAATATGGCTCAAATCGAAAATCGTACTCGTGGAATCAGCTTTTGGAAGATCCAACTCTGCGCGTTGGCATAGCAAAACGATGTCATTTGCCTTGGTATGTTGAATGCCCTTGGTGATGAAACATCTGGACAACAGGTCGCGGGTTGACTCACACTTTGCTAGGGGAAATCCACCGAGATTAGCTTGGGAAAGCAAAGACTGTGACTAACCAAAACATACCGCACAGCTGAAGTTTGCTTTCCTGACCACACACCGTAAGTCACACTTCAACCAACCAAGTGCTGTACGGTGTGATGATTATCAACTTAACCCAACCCGACGCAAACAGACCCTTCCGGCTGTTGTTCCGGCCGACACTATTTGTTCCTGACCGATAATCTGAAACAGACTGTTCGACTGTATGGAATTTGTTTCCGGGGTGTGACCACCGCTTCTTTCCTTCAGGATAGTTCGCGAAAGCAGCTATTCGAATGGTTTTTGTGAAAGACACAGCACCGCATCATTGACAGGTGGTCACACGACCAAACTAGGAGATCGAACCGAGTGGGAAAAAGGATAGCAAGTTTGTTTGTTTTCCACACAAGAAGACAAGCAAACAGCACCGGAAAAGCGGGCACAAATGTGTGGAAGGTTGTGGTTACGTTTAAGCTTAAGCTAGTTGTTGTTTAACAGTTGCTTCAACACTTCCCCGTATAAGCTGACCGACACATCGTAAGCTTTCTTACGTGATAAACAGCGCTCGGGGAAGGATTACGAAGCTTCACGCCATTGTTTGTCTATTTCTAATTCGATCGCAAACAAAGCGGCGTGATTTGTTTGTCCACCGTCCGGATATCCGTTTACCTACAAGGAAAACAAATTAAACTACGCGTGTGTGCATTTGCTTTTCTATTTGAGCTGGCAATTTAAAAAGAAGGAAACGGCCACAAAAAGGCCTCTCAGCTGTCTTGTATGATTGAAATGACTCACATTGAACGTAATGAAGCATTAAAGTGGACATTCAATTAGTAGAACAAAACCAATGTAGTAAAAGGGCAATCCGTCCGGCAATTGTTGGAATTGAAAAGCACGGAATTACCTGTCGATAATGACCAGCGCTTGTAATCGATGGAAATAGCCTCATGTCAATTATCGAACCACACTGACAATGCCACAGTAAACCATGCCACTTTTGCACCGCACAACTCGTCATCCGACAATAAAATGGAAATGAATTTAATAAAGCTTCCTGTGCCCGATCGATAAGCCCCGACCGGCAAGCGTCGTGATAAAAATAAACCCTTGCCGTCAGCACTAGGGTGATCTCGGATCGTACGAAACGATTACCATAAAATGGAAATCTCATCCACCGGTGTCCGTGCGGAATGGCTAATATTACTGCGATTTAATTGAATGTTTCAATTGCACATAAGCCACCCGATGCACCGATGACGTTCGTCATCACCCTTGCTGCACGGGCCCGCACGACTCGCACGGCCACTCCATGGTCCATGGAAGGGTGCGGCACCCATAAACGATTGCACTTAAGCTTCCACCCACCGGGTTCGTGCAGAACGTGCAGAAGGAGAAGGGTGAAGTTTGGCTGTTGTTGCCGTTGTTATTTGCCTTATCCGTCCCGTCCGTCAGGTCAGACCGGCCCGGGGAGCAGGGAGTGATGAAACAGGGCTGCGAAGACTTTTACAACTGTGCAAGGCAGTTAAAATAAAATACTAGCGGGTCACCAAAGTTCACAACCGGCGCTGGTGGGATGTATTATTGTCTGCTGTTGTGGCTGCTTGGCGGTTCCGCCTATTCGCCCCAGTCCTAAACCTCCCCATTCAACCGGTGCCAAGCCAATAGGTCACCCTTGTGCCTCCTCCACCTTCCCGCTTTTGCGCCCCAGATAGGTTGGCCGGATAAGCGGTGCAGCAGAGCAACAAGAAAAAAAGTAACAACAATCACTCGATCGGTCGGCAGGGTAAGCGGGGCTTTAAGGGTGGAAGGACACGGTGCTGCCGTGTAAGATCTGCAGGCGGTCGACCTCCCCGACACACACATACGCGCGCGGTAGAATGTTTCATTCATTTGCGCGCTCGCGCGCGCACACGCTCGCGATCAGCGCAGCGGCTGTGAGAATCCGTGATCTTCGATCTGTGGCTGTGAAGAATTCATTCAGTCCTGTCCTCCCCACAAAACAAAACTGGTTCCTTTCGACAGGCTCGCGGCCAGGGAAGGGCCCACTAGAGGGTCTCAACCCTGCCGCTCGCTCTCGGGGCGCATTATTTGCTCGATTGATTACTACCTTCGCGGATGTCTGGCTGGCGCGGGACTGGTGCGCCAGGAATGTATTTTTAGGATCCTGGCTTTCCGCTCAAGTTCCGCTTCAAACGACGACATACTTTTGCGAGACGCCTGTTTCCCATTTCCGTTAGGCTGGGATGGGTTGCAATCGTGTGGGAGGGTGCAGGTATCTTCTCCAAGACACAACTCTCGGGGAAGTTATTTTGCCGAGACCAGAAAGCCTCCAAATTGGGCTGTTGTGGCAAAAACAAAGGATGATCCCATGACGTACCGTGAGCACCGAGCATTTTGAAACACAATAGAGAATTAATCTTCCCCTCGTTCCCCTCATGCGGCCCCATTTCTGCTCTTCTCTGCTACCCTTGGCGTCGCTTGGCAAAGTGGGACGGCCCGATGGCGCATCCTTCGCGCGTCTAACCTATGATCTTTGACGCGGTTGGAAGGAAGACGTTCGCTCTGCTCGCCGCAAACGTTCAGCTATGAGCGATGTGTCGATGCGTACACGATACAAGTTAATTTACGCTGAGCAAACAACGGGCCAACCTTTAGCCGGTGTGGTTATGCCTCATCTCCCCGCAGAACCACGCTCGAAACGGAAACAATAAAAACGGTTACGATAAAGCAGCGCTCGGATGAGATCATCGGTTCGGCTCCGGGAGGGCTTTGGGAAGGACCACGACTCCCAGGCGACAAGTGGTGACAGCCAACGGACATTCCCAAAATCGATTGTATCGCTCGAGCGACCGTTACCGTCCCCAGTCCAGGCGGCTACCATACCGGCACCAGGCCGTGGGACGATGAAGCACGCGGGCCACGAAGCGAAGAGAGACCAAAATAAAGCCGCGATCGAGCCCCGGCCGCACCAAGGTGTGATAATCTTATCAGCAAAGCACTTAATTATGTTCGAATTCCCCCGCACCCGCAGGCCTGTCTCTGTATGTGTTTGTGTGTGCTGGAATAGCCTGTCGATTATATCGTCTTGGGGCTTGTGCAGTGTTTGAGTCATGCCCCGGTGGAACGACACCCGGAACGCGGTTATTGATTCAAGGTGTCGCCCGCGATGGCGTTAGACATTTAATTATCATAATGCGCTGTAACTGAATACATCACACGTTCACGCACGCACCGTAGTAAGGATAAGAGTAATGGTGCACATTGCGCACACGCACACCCCGTACCCGTAAGGCGGGCGTAGGGAAGAAGGGGCCATTTGTTTTTCGGGGACTTTATTTATTGACATAATTTTGAGGGCATATGTTTTGTGGGAGTTCCAGAATGTTCCAATCTATTTGATTTTTTTGTTGTCTGCAAGACACTGATGGTTTCAAACAATTGCACAAAAGAACCTACAGATACCAAAGTCTTATCTTGGGGAATGACTTGAAGCAGATTGCAGTTAATTGTGCATCATGTTTATCGTGTTGTAGTATTTCAAAAAAAAAAGCAAAACACAACCACCGTGCTCAAAAATTAACTTCAACACACACACACACACACGCGGTATCGATATCTGTGGCCTTTCATAAAGATTATCGAAACCGTTGCACCTTCAGGAAGCAAGACCGCACTTTACTAAATATCTCAATATCATTCGCCGAAACTCGTGCCATGGAACGGAGCGATCCAGCCTCACCGTCGCTTCCCTTGCTTCCCGATGCCGTTCCCGCCTCCTGGTCCGTAAAGAGGTCCTTTCTACCTCCGACAAGGTCGTCAAAGTCAACTTCAATTAGCTTCGTGGCGCGGCGCACTGTACACACATAGCCCGATCATGTACATACGGAGCATTAGTCTGTTTCGCGTGTTCCCCGATCTCCACTACATGTCCATACCTTCCACCTGGTCCTAGTCCAGCGCCGTTGAGTTGAGGCAAAGAAAAATAAAACCAACACAACCGCGAGCGGTTTGCGTATGTGTATAAATTCCTCCATTTAATATGAGTGGTGAAATTTGATACTTTCGATACTTGTACTTGGGTCTCTGGGGCCCCCAGCCCGTGGCCAGCAGGCGTTCGTTCGGCGCACACTGTCGCGAAATCGTTGCTTGTTCGATGATCAGTGAGCAGAAAAAAGGGGGAGGACTAGCAAGACACACAGCACACAACAACCGAAAAGAAAAAAACGCTCACAATCACTGTTCGAACCAAATGAAACGAGACAAACCACCCGAAAACGCCCGAACAACGCATCAACAACAGCAACAACATTCGAAACAACACCGAAACACACTTATGAAAGCTTTTAAAAGCTAATTTTTCAACCAAAAAACCGCAAGCGGACTCAAATAAATACTCCCCTCCTCGTTCGCTGCTCTTTTCCGCTCTTGCTCCTTCCCGCCTGACTGTGTGGCCGATAAATATGTATCTCCGAAAGCAAACGGGCACAATTGAGAAGAATCATGCTGCTGTGCGGGGAAGGCAGCAAAGTGACGTCGAAATTGGTTGTTGTTTAGTCGCGATTTTTCTTTCGCGATGTTTGCCTGGCTAATTTGGCCAACACCGTCCGCATGCAGTGTGTGCGTACACGCGGTCGCTAACGATCAGCTTGTTCGAGCCAACACCGAGTGCGCTCTCGAAATCCTCGCGCAAAGCTCCAAAAGGATGGTCTTTGGAGCATTGCGTTGGCTAATTTGAACGCAGCAACCATCGGCGGCGCCATGCGTCTGTGTAGCCTTTGACCTCTCCGGCAAAGCATCGCCCGGATCCACCGTTGCGGGGCAAACGACCTGTCAGAATCACACCATAAAAGTCACGAACGTTACATCATAAACTCCGTTCAGTACCGTGGGCCGTTTGCATTTGCGGAGACAAGTGTTGTTTGCACGGGGCCGGCCGGCTAGCACACAAACAAACCAGCAACAGCACAGTCTCAGCCACACACACAAAAACCATCCAACCGCGAGCGATCAGACCGGCCGATGACAGTTTCGGGCCGAAACAAAGCGAAGAAAAACGAAAGAAAAAGGCCGCCACACGCCGTGCGGTCTACCGCAACGGAGTGTCTTTCTCTAGTTGCCAGGGCCGGGCAAGATATTTTCCATCCCCCCTGTACTGTGGAATGTGTCCGCACCACCCCACTTCCGCTACAGATCCCTACAGGGCGATTGCATTTCACGGGGCCAAAATTCCGCGTAATCAGAGATTTCTTTCTCGCCTTTTTGTACCACAATGCGCGCGGCGTAGATGAGTTTCAATTGTCCGGTCGGATATGTTGCATTCGCTAAAATTGCGTACCTTTCGAAACCGCGGGTCTCAGTTGTTGGTTGTTGGCGTACACGTGTTGGAGTTGTTACGGCTTTTTCCGACGAATGTTTGTGACGGATGAGCGTGAATGTGGCACTGGAAATTGAAGAACTAATAAGGATACTTCAAAGTAAGCTTGTCTCTTGGAAACAGACCAGCTGAAGTCTTGGAGAAATGAAAGCTCTATGAGTGACGACATGAAACAAACTAGCATGAATCTATTAATGGTATGTTGACAATGTTGAATTACTGAATTCCTTCAAATGATGTGTGTTTTTTACATTTTTAACTAAAGCATTCTTCCGCAATTAGTCATCTTTAAATTAAGCAAGTTATCACAGGCACTCATCGGCGCTTTATGCTCATCAAACAGCATTAAAACGCCTCCTGCAGGGATTATTTACATTCCAAAGCTCTTATCGCGTTGAAATGTGTGTCCCCTTCTGCCTCCATTCACCACGTTGGAATGTGATTTTGGCAACGTACTTGGACAGAACTTTTTCGTGCAAAAACGAAGCCCTCCCCTTCGGTTTCATCATTGTCCATCAACTACACTCCCCGAGATGCCTTCACGTTTGTGCATTTATGGCTCTTTAAAAAATCATTTACACCGCACACAACCGTCTATCATACACGCACGGTGCAGCGACAAACATCTTAATTGGTTGGGCGCCTTCCTTTCGGTGCAGTTTCGGCCCACTGCGCCTCGTGCGCCTATCTGATGATGTAGGACATTGCTCTGTGCATGATTTGAATGCAGTTAAAAGCGAAGGCACAAGTCGTGAGAGTGATGCGGCTGGTGCGATTAGCTTAGATGGTGAAATACTACTACCAACTCCACCACACCGTCGGTACCGAATATGATCCGTGGCGGGTTTGGTTTAACACATGTTCTTTGCTTTTTGTGTCCTTTGCTTGTCCGTATCGGTGGATCTACCGTGTTTTATTTGTGGGTTTCGAGATGATTAAAGACAAAGAAACCATTTAGCGAAAAGTACATTAAATATTTCAGCAAGGCTGCCAATGTTTCTCATGAAGTAACCGTCTTAAGTTCACATACATTCTTGCATGTGGCAAGCCTCAGAAACACCTATGGAATGGAGCAATATAGCATTTGAGTAACAACCACGCAAAGTCGTATCCTCTGTTTTAATCAACTTCAGACCATTTCAAAACACCTTCGCACAATCGACCAAAACACAGACCCAGAGTCGTTCAATTATCGCCTTCAATTACATGCTCGTTGCACTCCGGGCGCCCTCTCAGGTTGGCTAGGGAAGCTAATAATTTAACGATTATTATGCCCCCTTATAGGACAATTTCCGATACCTATCCAAATGCTGCAACTGTCCCCGCTCGTATGGCAATTCACACACTTGCCCGGGGGGTTCGAATCCGTAGCGTTCCTTTGGTACAGGCGCCGTCGGCTTGTCAACAGGTTGCTTGACGGCGCGTGACACAAATTGCCCTGCACGACTGCAGCACCGGGAGGTTCAGCCGGTGGGAGACCGATTAAATGTAGAATTAGGAAAGAAATGTGTTCCATCCATCCGTCAGGCGGTGGTGGTTTCCGATAGCGCGCCTGCCAAGAAATCCATTAGCTTAATTATCTCACGACGCAAGCAAATGTGCTAAATGGCTAAACGCTTGGTGCGCCGGCTGGTGAGGTCGGCCTATGCCGTTGCACTTTGCAAACCCGGCGCGATTGGCCTGTTGTCAATCGGGGCAGAAAATCGTGCTATTTATTGGGACTCCGCGTTAAGGCACGTACACGATTTAACCATTTCGGTGCGATGGGATTGTCTCATATCAGTTTCATAAGTTATCCCCGTTTAATAAGAGCTTGCGATCTTTTTTTATAAATTGTGTTGTAAGCAGTCTATGACTGGCCAGTTATCATCACTTATGAAGTGTTATAAGCGTCATAAAAAGGTTTTGTTTAAAGCCACGTTATTCTACAATTTCAACCGTCAATTACAGTCATCCCAAGTCAAGGGTTCTAGAACCAAAAAGGTGATCGTAGCTACCACACACGTCATGGCTTGCTTTGTGCATTCCACTCGTAAAGCGCTACATCTAAATGCCACACTGCCCATTCGCTTTCAATTCTTACCGCGTGTGCGGACGGTAGTAGCCAAGGCAACGAGGAAACACGTGTTAAACATAGACCACGACACGGGCGCTCAAATGACCCTCGTCCGGTGGCCGGTTGAAGCTGGCCACAAAACATGGTAGCCATCGCAGTGAATAACTAATTTGAGCGAATTGTTCTCGGCTGCCCATTGCGTGTCAGCAACGCCTGGCCGCAACGATCTTTGCCCTTCGCTTTATGGGGGTAGGGCCCGACCGTGTGAGCGGTTCCAATGAAATCTATGCAAAATGCACCCGTAGCGGCACCGTTCGCTGTGACGGCCGGACAATGTGTCAATAATGCGTCAAGTTTGAGGTTAGAGCATGTCGGATGTTGTGCCGAGTTTATGTCAGCTGCTTGACAGTGCAAGGAGAGGTTGGGACTCTGTCGGGAGCTTTTATGGTAGAATGGGTTGTGAAGTCGTCTAATAAGCGTAATCAGCTAAAGTACTACGCTTAACAATACAATTAAAAGAATTGTTCAATTTCATGACATCACGTCAAAGGGGTTAAAGAGCATTAATACCATCATACAACATAATGAAGCTTGTTAGGTCATGATCACTTGAAGAAATAGCATCTTTGAAATTTCCCAATATTCAATAATTCTTTCAGTTTCGCTTACGTCATAATACCACCGGGTACGTTACGGGTATCTTTTTGTAATTTATTAAACCACAACAGCTGAAAACAGTTGTTATCTACCAAGAAAATGACCCAATCATTAAGGGGAAATTGTTTCTCCAAGGATCCAATATCCGGCCATTGACATTACTCTAATCTTGCACCGGGCATTGTAATGTCTGTTCAGGAAATCTTCACACCTTCGAGGATCTCCGAGGTAGCTTTTCTGTTGCTCTTTGATCATGCCATCCCCCCTGACACTCCTGCGTCCACCAATCCTCGCGCCTAATCTTTGATAATACTGCAGGCGACGACTGATTGTATATTTTGACAGAGTCGAATTTACGAACACCGATAGTGTCCCGAGGTGGCCACTTTTCAGCCGAGAGAGTTGTTAGCTCGTCCCATTAGAGATAACCTACCGACTTGAAGGTGTCACGATGGACGCACTGTCGTTGTCGTGGTCTGCTGTCCGCTACCGCACCCGGACACATTTTACTACACCCAAACAGGGAGGTCCAGAACGGCGAGAGTGCGCAGGAGAAGGACGAACCGACTCCAGTCGATCGGTGTCATTATCCCAACATGGATGCATACCGTTTGCCAGTTTTATACACCAAACAGGCCACACGGATAGGCCAGCAAGCGTTCGAAGGAGGTGACAAAATAGAGGCCGAGAAGGGACGTCTGGGAGGACCTGTGTTCGAGGAACCTTTGCGACACCTCGACGCATGTGGGTGGGCTTGTGATCAGCTGCGAAGCTCCGGCACGACCTCGCAATCTAATCTATATGGGTCTCTCTAAAAGACCCGCTCTTGCTCGCGTGCACGGCCCAGCACACCCAGTGTGTTCGGAACGCGTTTGTGGGTCGGGCCGACGGGTTGATCCGTCGATGTTTGCCTTGCTCGCACACCTTCCGACATGTGTGACTGCGGCCGGGGCACCTTGTGCGCTTCTCGGAACGATTCGGTAAGCCGCCGCCTGCAGGCCAGCCCAATCGTTTAACAGCCACACCGCCCGGAAACTGAAGCCTGCTGCAGCCTGACACCATTAGACGGACCGACACATTAGGAGAAATACAGCCGAACAAAAAAAAAAAACACATTAACCACCACTAAACCAAACAAATATTTACCTCAACTTCCCGTTTCGAAATGGAACGGGTGATATACACACACACAAGGAATACGAAGAAACACAGCAAAAGTCACAATATTTCCTTTTGGATTCCTCCCTCAAGACGTTTTTGTCAACCACCAATCGGGGCCGAAAAAATAAAGCACACACGATCGTAAAAGTTCGAACAATCACAGAGGCTCGTTTACACCCACTCATCGAAGTCGTTTCCCGCTTGTTCCAAGTCAATTAGGCAGTTGTCGTCTAGTTTAAGATATCATTTCGTTCCCGCGGGCGTTCAGGGTTCTACCACCGGCGTCGGAATTGGTGGGTGGTTTCGGACCATCACCCAATCAACTGGATGGAAATGGACAAAGAAATGGACGTTCTTTCGTTGCTGGGGAAAATTAATAACTCTTTTCAAATCGTGCTTTTGATTGAACATCAAAGCAGAAGCTTTTAAGGTCCTTTGGTGCTACAAGCATGAGTTTAGGGTATTATTTCTTCAAAACCATCATTTCATTCGGAGGTTTATGATTTATTTTGAATGCTACTCATTACTATATGTAACCTCATAAACCAGATCCACAGGAAATGTAGGCTCCTATACTATCCATGCTATTTCGAAGATCTGTTTTCCTTTCACAGGTTTCTCGTAACTCCTATAAAACGATCACAAAAGAACGAGATTCAAATTGTGTCTCCAACTGTGCTTTTCAAATACCAGTCCAACATCGGACACATGCCCACTGGAGAAGTTAATTAGCAACGTCTCTTGCCGTGCACTACGGGGATCGATGATCATCACTCCTTCGTACTCCTTTACAGTACGATCGCCAGCAAGACCACCACATAGATCACTGCATCAAGGATCGCTCGTGTGCTGCGGTTGAACTTCCCTTTTTGCAGGACATAATAGGATAATCATCGCTGTTGGAAGCCGTGTCTCGGGACAAGCTTATTAGCTGCTTGCTGCATCGCTTCGCCTTCGCACGATGCAGGGTAACGAGGTCACCAACGCCCTCGAGCGATGTGTGAGCATGTGTGTGGGCATCGATTTCAAACGATTGCTCCGAAATCCTTCCCGAAACTGATCCTACCACAGGCTACAATGTTCCCTGCCGGGCAATGTTCTCTGTTGTCCCGTGCATGATCCTCCTGACGTACGGTCCTCCCTACCTGTCTTGTGTGAACGGTGTGCTGCGTCCTGGCCCGGTTATCTTGTCACTTGCCCATCACACCTAGCACACCTTTTTTCTCGGTGGGTGTGTGTTGTGACAGTCTGTTTAGACTCATCAATTTCTCTACAGGACAAGAGAAGCAAGGAATGCATTTTACGCATTGGGTCCGACTTTTTTGTTGTTGATGGGTGCATGCATCTTTGGCCCTGTTTTGATTTCTCTCTGTGTTTAGTGTCGCTTTTCGACCACCATGATCGATGCATACGATCGTCAGTGATCGTTATTTTCGTAAACTTAGTGACATTTAAAGATGCTTTCAAAGGAATGCCAAGCCTTAAAGGATGCGAAAGGATGTTAAGGGTTGCTACCTTCATCAAGTAGCTGTGAGCTTATGAACGTGATCAATGTGTCATAATGCGATTACCACCAGTGCAATCGGCTATGTCCTGCCACGGATGCTGCGGTACGCCCATAGACAAGAAGATCCAACCGATTCAAAGCTACAGAAGGAAAGGATCGGTCCATCAAGCTTCCAAATATTTACCCAACATACGACGTTATCTTATAGGCGTACACAAGATTAACGGCAACGCTTTGGCCACCTTGCTGGATGGTGAAGTTAATCCGCTTTTGCTGCACCTTTAGCACCTTCGACTTCCAAAAGGGGATTACAACGATCGGATCTTCTACTGGATGAACTGAATCTCGCTCTCTAGTTGACAGTGGTGGTATTTTCGGAAGGTGGGATTTTATTTGCATCAAAATGTAATTCCACTGTTTTGCCAATTATTCCTAGTGTTCGTTAGGCTGCGTCGCTTCGTTCCAATGCCTATGCGAATTATAAAGGAATCCTAAAAGAATCAGCAACAAGACACGCTCTACACGCCCTAATCTCGTCAGGCCAGTCTTTTCAATCCTTTCCTTGTACGCTTGGCATCTTGGTTTTGTTATTCTCCGTACTAGACTGCCTCGGAAATGTTTTTGCTACTAACCTTCTCGTCTTTGTTTCGTTTTTTCGTCTCGTCCACCCCGAAACATCTCCCTTCCATGTTTGGCTTATCTCGTCGACTGCACAACGCCAATCCTCACCGATCGTTTCGCCACACCTTGCGCTGCCACACCACGGTGGCTTCCGAGTAAAGGATGCAAAAAAACGCCAGTCTCCGATCGCATCTAACACCACTCCATCGCGCGGCAGTTTCTGCAACCGTCCGTGCCTTATCAAACGTGACCATCATAAACATCTTTCAACAAGCGAACCGTCCGGCGAGAAACAATTCAATAAATTATCTTCCAGCCTTTCTCAGAGCCATCCCGCGTCTGTCTCTTCGGCTTCTTGAGCGACTGCATCGGACCGGGGTTGGACATTATGCCGACGCCGCTCGTCGTTGTCTAAGAGCGTCGGCCCCCGTCCAGTCTTTGGTATCTCGAAACAAAAGCCAAACCCCGAAAAACACAAGGCACGGGAAATATATTAAAATGTATCTTTAAATGTACAATTTTATGACAATCGGGTGGACACTAAATAGATATATTAATAAAAATGTCACCCACGCGGTGGTTCCCTCCGCTCGCTGGTCACGGGGTCGTCGGATGGTATTTGGTGTTGGATCGTTTTCTTCATTCCGTCATTTTCCTGCTTGCGAGAGACCTTCGGCGTTCGGAGATGTTGGCTGGCTGCTGGATGCAGTGTCAGTATCGCTGTGTGCCGTTGTGTGTGCGCCGCGTTGCTTCAGCGCACATGTTAGAACGCTCGTTAGCTGGATGTCGTAGAATTTACTCTTCCATTACAGTGTGTAGCACACGCAGCACGATGTCGTTTGCGGTAAACAACCCTCAACACGCGAGAATGTCGTCACCCGATGGACGATTTTATGAATCTATATTTTTGTGTATTCGTTCTCACCATCATTACCCGTCAGGCGTGTTAGTTTATTTGTACGACCACCACACGACCTCCCTCATTTATTGCCGATGCTTCACTTACGAAAAAAAAATCGTCACATAAACAAAATCAGCTGGAGACGGATGAGACATTCTTCCGAAGCGTTTGAGTTGGAGTGTTGGTGTTTTCACGACCAAAAACGACCACAATCAATTTCCAAATCGATTGTTCGCACGGCACAGCAAGAAATAGATCGTTCGATCGATGGTTGCTTCCGCATGCATGATCAGGCCCACGAGAAGGCCACCATGATCGCCCAAAATCGCGCGACTGATCGTGGAGCCAGGCGTCTGTGTGTGTTTATCGGACTCGAATCGACATTCATCCATCCATCGAATGCAAAAGTTTACGATCTTGAGAATGAGAATCGACACACCATCATGGTTACTGGGGTGGTAGGGCATAAAAGAGGGGACCAACAAAAAAACACACGCACATTGCAATTATTGTGAGTAAACAAAACATTTCCATCATTTCGGTCTGGTTGGAAGTTGCAGACTCGTTGGTAGATCGGGAGGGACCTTGGTGAGTCAACTTGACGCTGAAGCTGGAGCATGTGCATATTTCAAAGTCTCCCACGGCCAACAAACCGCAAATCCCACCAGGATTGAAAGCCTTCGATAAATATAAATACGGGATGATGTCAGCTACTTTACTAAATTGTGGCACTCTAAATTTCGAATGCACTCCGATGGAAACCAGTTGGTTCTGGATGGTGTGTTGGTTTGATTGTTTATTGCAAATGCATTTGATAAAATTTGTTGTTCGATTCGGTTCGAAAGACCAGAGGTCCGGTTTGAGATAAATTTGCAAATCTTCATTCAAAGCGAGCGCGAGAACTTTCAAACCTACTATCATACGCTTTGCGATACTTGATATGGCTAATTTTATTGGCCAAGACAAGACCACTAACCAAAAGAAGGTTGAATATCAGCAAATAACTCACTGCAACGCTATGTACATGACAATTTAACACGAGCATTGGCTACACGCGGGTAAAATACAATATTTCATAACTACCAGACGGGCGCAGTCACGGCAGTGGCAATTTCTGTCACTCGTTACCGTTCGACAGTAACTAATGGTCGCCCAGGGACTAGCGTCACCCTTCCACCCTCCATTTAAAGCGGCTTTTGATCACGTTAGAAACGGATCTATTGCAACGCTGGTGAGGTGCGGCCAGTCAGTCGTTTCACAGTTCCTTTCCAATTAGAAGCACCTTTACAGACCAGCGGGGTCGTGTTTGCGGAATACGTCACCACCGGGTCGCCGTGTAAATTATGGAAGCCCCCGACGAAGGACCTGTTCCTGCGCCTGACATGGAGGTCTCAATCTATACACTTTGTAGCAAAAGCGTCTAATTTATTTCACCTTAAGACACCCAACAAACAACCCACCACGAAGGTTGCATGGAGCCGAAATTAGACATCCATCTTCCATGCTCTGGTGCATCCTCATTCATCTTGCCATCTCAACGGCAACAAATTCATCAGATTATCCCCCTGGCAACGAGGTTCAGTACACAATTTCAGCCAAAAAGCGAACTCTTCAATGTCACCCCGGTTTGCAGGAGATAAATCTTTCTGCTGCATCTTCTCCTTTTTGCATGCTTGATGCACTTCGAACACAGGGACACAGGGACGTTGGTGGACGGGAAATCATGCTTAAATGTTTTGACAAAATATGGGCGCACCAAGTGGTGCGAATTTCTCCACTCCCAAAAGGTTGGTGCATCTGCTCGTGTTCGTGGATGGCAATCAATTTACCTTGCAAATGGAGTGATGCGTTTTGGGGACTCAACCGAGAAGTGCGAATTGCCTTTTCCGGTATGTAAAACGAAAATGTATCACCAAAAGTGTACGCGTTTGTCTTCTCGACCACCTCATGTTGTAGAATGATGAAGCGAGTCCATAAATTGTTATTTGCTGCAACAGTTTGAACAACAACGAGAGGGTATAGGGTGTTTCATTTTAATGCATTATTTTTAGATTAAAAGTCGTAAGAACTTTGTAAATGTGGGGAAATAGCAAACTAAAAACATTAAGGTAGTCACAACAAGTTTTTATTTGAAAGCGTTTTATTACATTACAAGTACCTCCAGTGAACATCTTAATTAGAGTTTTCAACTTTGAAGATAATTAACCAAAAAAAATCCATCCCTATTGCCCTGTTGCACACTGTGTACGCTGCATTCCACAGTGTCCACCTTGATTCATGGAACCGGAAATGAAACTCCACCGCCCGAAAAAGGATCTCGCGCATCTTCCTTCCAACAAGGCCAAGCTTCTCAATTTCACACACTCCATTTGGCGACATCTTTACCATTGCAGACTGTGCAAAAGAAAGCCTGCCCACCCCGCATGCTCACCACCACGCACGCAGGGGCAAACAGACAAACGGACCATTTACGCGTGCGTGCACTCGTTTAGTTTTTCGGAGCGCATTTCAACAAACGGCGGCGCAATGTCGTAGCACCGAAAAAAAAGAGCACAAATCGCGCGATGAAGCACATGTGAGGGTTCAGAAATAAATGCCCAACAATCGTGCTGCGGTACTGCTGTAGTTTTGCGCAAGGTCTCGCGGTGTTTGCGAAGCGCACCGGCGAGTGTAGCGAGAGCAGGATGGCGCGAGCACGCGAGCGCGCTGGCCGTGATATGCGTGTCGTCCGGTGGGGCCCACGAAATGGGCCACACAAGCGAAGCGGGGACTGCGCGCGCGCGAAATATTACTGAAAATCACACATAAATCACGGTGATTTATTGGATTTTTATTGTCTTGTTGTTTTTGTTACTTTTCGCTTCGCTGTGCTTTGTTTGCTGTGACGGGCGTATTGGTTTGCGTTGTCTTTTGTTGTTGTTGTTGGCAGGATTGCGCAGCAAAGAAGATCCATTTGGTGGTAAAGCGGGAGTGCTCTGCATTCTAGTGAATTTTGGACTTTGCTTCAGTTTCATAATATCTTTGTCCAGCACCGTATTGACCTTTCTGCCGCGGTGGTTTTAATGATTCTTTGGCGACTTTGAGGGGCTAGCTGGTCGAAGGACACGATTCGAAGCTATCGGTGATCCTGTCATGCTGGGTTCCCAAAAATGATGGTTTAAAGGTTTAAATGACCATCTTATCGGCGACCACACTGATTGTGGCTTCCATATACGTTGTTCAGAACTGTAACAGCTTCCCATTCCATCAGCGATGACTAACGCGTGCCGTAAGTAATGGCTACAGTCACTGAACATTTCATTTCAATTATGAGCAACTACTAACGATCGTACAAGCACTAATGTGCTCGTAAGGGGTAACAGACACCACTAACAGCGTGCGCTTTACATTTGACACGAGCCCGGTTACCGGTGTACAGTGTGTGGTAATATTTATCGTTTTTAGTGCGCACCTTGACACGTGGCTTGCGGCGATGGAGACGCATGGTAGTGGGCGTAAAACTGCGAGCCAGACAGACAGACAGACCCACATCCAGTCAAGCTGCGTTCGATCGTACATTAATTCTTACATTATTTATTGCATTTCTAGCGCGGGCTACTTGAAGTGCGATATTGATCGTTCCAAGCGCTTGTACACTACATGATTGTTATAATATGTCCTTTCTATGCTGATTAGTCGTGTGTAGATCGGAGCGCAGAGTACGTGTCAAGTACATGTTAATGAGAAGCTGCTGCTTCATGAATGTTTCATGAGCTTCAGAAACTAATGACTCTGTGTACACGGCTAATTTCTTTCGAACTTCCTCTTTTTTTTAGCATTTCAAGTAGTTTAATTGTATTTTTTATCGAAGAAACAAGCTTCTATCTCCAGCATCTCTTGAAGGATTGTTTGCCCGAGCGTTGCGTTGATGCACTTTTTCCTATCATACCTTAGCGTCTCCTTTTTTACCCATTTAATAATGATGCTAGAACAAATTGCTCCCAGGCGCATGTCGCTACATTCCTGCAATCACGATCATCGTTGATCAACATTCCACTGGCACCGTACGGGAAAGGAATCCCGCGCTAATGTTCTATCGCAATCGCAGCTAAAGGAAAGGCTTCCACGCCATTGATCGTAAAAGAAAAAAAAAAGAAATACTCCCGATACTCGTCGCTTATTGTCAGCAATTTGTCATTCGAAATGGCCGTCCCGATACCGATCTAGATAATTCTCTGCTCGGCACGGTGTGTTCGGAACCGAAGGCTGCACCGTTGTGTAGGACAGCCCTGCCTTGGAACCCATTGACAACGGCGTCGCCTGTCAACCGTTCCGTGGGCGAACGACACACACACACACACACACACACACAGCTCACTAGGGGGTGCGTCTTGGTATGTGAGGGGACGAGATCGCTCCCTGCACCTGGAAACAACCGGTGCAAACGAAGTGAAGACGCGTGACGATAAGTCAATTCGTTGACACCCGCTGCCACGCTGGCACAGCCAGGGGTGGATCCGGTGGGCCTGCACCTATGCTCACGCTTTCGGTGAAGCACGGTGAAAACGCCCCGAAACCCTGAAGCTGCCTGCCCCAAACGATCATTAATCAGCGCTTCAGATCCCTGGCCGTACGGTGCGAATGTCGTCAATGAAGTGACAATGCGGCGATCGGTTCGGAAGACAAGCGCGTTTGCCCAATCACGGATCGAATCGATCCGACCGTCGAGCATGGGCACTCCCGGGGAGTTTATGCTTTTTGCCTTTGGGACGACGCATGCGAATTAATGTGCTGCTAAGTAGTGGCTTTGGGGAGCATGTGGGTTGTTGTTTGATTTTTAATGACGGTGGGAAAATAATATTACTATCGGTGTCTATTTTCACAGCTTAACATTTATGAACCTTTTATAAAACTTTTATCTCAAATGATCGCAACGCTCTGTAAGGGCGTATATAGCTCACACGGGCGCACACCGTTTACTAACAAGCTCCCATCAGCCCGCTGATCATCGCCATTTCCCATTCGTTCGGACGTAATCCGTTTAAGCGGACAAGCTAATTGAATCGTTTCCGCGAAGATTAATTTGAAATCGATGCCGTTTTCCATTCCGCTGCTCCATTTGATCCAATAATCGAAACGCATTCTTTCTTTTCTTGTTGGCTAATTTTAAGCACTGCGTCTTGCCTCCGTTGCCTCCCTTTCGTGTCCCATTCAGGCGATCGAATTTGAATTTGAATAAGCCGTAACCAAAACACCACCATCACCCTTGGTGATCTCGCTGGAGCAGGAAAACACGATATGGTATAGCACCCGTGAATCAGTCGTTGTAGCTAAGCAGCGGCGCTTATTTGATGTTGCTTCTACAAATTTCGTACGATCTGGTTCATTTCATCCCCGGGGGCGTTTCGCTCCGCATGCCAACCCGACCCAAAAGTCCACTCCACACACACACACTCCAACACTCTCCCAGGTTCGTATCGCCCTCATCATCATCACACAGAAACAGAAGTTTCCACCGTTCATAAATTATGCTAAAATCCTTCCCGAGCCCAAGGAGCGGGCTGGGCACCGAAACTTCCTTCTCTTCGGTGTGGACTTCAGTAAGGAAGGTGGATGCGGTGTGGTGCTAGCGGGGAACGAGAAATATTATTCATAATTATAATTTCAAAACAGCCAACCGGCGGGGCATCAATCGCTATTAATCGCCCCGAAGATGGCTCCACAATTAGCGGGAATGAATCAGAAGTATAAATTATCATTTGCTACTCTACTGCGAGCTGCTGCTGCTTGTTGCTGCCTGTTGCTGCTGCTGATCTGTGGAGATGTTTAGCTGGGTTTCTTCTAGCTCACAATCAAGTTCAATCCTAGCGACAGTCGAACAACCACCCTCACTGCACACACCACAAACACTGGGTCCTCGGTGGCTTGTTAATAGCTCGAGCTCCCCTCGCGATCACCGTCAGCTCGCTCTCGCTCGTTTGCTATCCCGAGTCGCAATCTCCATTCAAGTGACAATTACAAATCGCTGCTGGACAACGCCGCCGGCACTGCAGGTGGGCCAGCCCAGCCAAGAACGACGCCCGAAAGCGGTTGGACACTGCTTGGACCACCGTATGGTGCCGAACGATCGCCCCCGCTCGAGAAAAGTCCGCAGGCACCGCTGGTATTCTTGGTCGGGCATAATTGGATCTATAAATATTAGATTACTCCCCCAAAGACCCACCGAAAAGGGGTGCACATGGTGTGAGTGTGTGTGTGTGCAGTTGCCGCATAGTGTTGTGCCGCACCGGGTGTGCTTAATGCATTGTTGTTTGTTGCTGTTGCCAAACCGTGGCGCAGTTAATATGCTGCAGCGGCGCATGATAATGATTTGAAATTTATGGTTCGTGCGTTTTGAGATCTGACCCTCGGGACCGCGAGAGGATCAACGACAGCGAAGGACGTGTTTTTTTTTCAGTGTGCAGCTGATGGGATTGTTTTGAAGACAGTTGTGAGGCGATGTGCCCCGTAGGACCACGCCATGTTTGCACCAATTGTGCCCCAAACAATATTAAAACAAACAACTGATTCAACAGGACATACAAACAACAAAAACCTGCCGCAAAACGTACACCAGACACACAAAAACAAAGAGGCAAAGGAAACAATGCCACCCTTGAGCAGAAAAACCGGATGGACCGCATCACAGATTGTATAAATTAATTTATCAAAATAGTAGCCAAATTATGCACGGTGGGTCTCATTTTCGTATTCGTCAGCACAAGCAGCGCTCCTCTCATGTTCCCAACCTAGCCGCAAGGCGCCGTAATAGTGGAGAATGTTAGGTGCTCTGTCCCTCCAAACGCCACTCATGCATCATCCGGAAGCTTGGGACTTTGGATACGAGGGGTTTTTTTGTTGCCGTTGCCATTCCAGGGTGAAGATTTCGGGTGCGAAATTTATGTCTCCGGCTGTGTGATCGTTCTCAATATCATCCTTACCCCCACTAGCATTCTAGCTAGCGATCCGATACGGTTGCCGGCTGATGCTACAGACCCATGGTTGGTTCCAGATCACGCTTCCTCGTTGCTTCCTCCCCAACATCCCGAGGACCTGTCCCCACTGCTCTTGGGTTCGCATATGGCGCGATCGAAATATGACAGCCCCGGAGCGAGAGATATATTATTAAAATGTCAAAAATTATATGTTTCGGGGATTATAAAATATTAAAATTGGTATCGTACTTGAAATTTGATACAGAATCACCGTTCGCTACGGTGTGGTGTCCATTTTCCAGAGCTTCTCGCGTCTTGCTGTTGTGGCTTCTCGCGTCCTCTACCGTGCCTTCTCCGGGGGCGGCCGAGAAGGCGCGTGATGAGTCTCCCCCTATTTGCAATAATATGCTGCCGCACGAGGCCTGCGCGGGAACGATGATGGGGTCCGTACCGACAATCCGCCGGAAACCGGCGCGCGCAACCTCCCGCGCGACGCAAACTTGTTTGAAAAAGCTTCACCTTCTTTATGGGACACCTCCATCGCGGTGTCCACGATGCGTTCAGGTGAACCCGAAAACTGGGCACGGGTTCACTGAAACACAGCCCAAAGACAATCGAGGGGTGAAAAAAATGGAACCATCGAATAAAGACGTGGATAATAATAATTTTAACTTTTGTCCCACTGTCCCGGCCACGGAACACGCACCCTCACGACTCACGACCGCCGGGTGCGATGTGTAGGGGTTATGTAAGCTTTTAGAAGTTAATTGGCCACTCGATCTGCTGCAGATGGGAATGGGATGTCGTCCGAGACCGAGGCGTCCATATTGAAGATGTTCTACGCGGTTGGCTCTAATAAGTTACGATCCCCCCCCACAAAAAAAACCCCGTATGGTCGTATGGCGGGCAGCAAATGTGTTTGGAAGAAATTTGAACCGCTTCCTGAACTGGCTCGAAATTTGATGGTAATGATTCAGAAGTGGTTACGCATCAAATTACGACCACCGAACGTACCGGAGTGCTTTCCAAAGATGCCTATCGGCTTTGGCAGGTTGCTATAAATAATGCTGCTATCGGTTCGCTGCTACGATTTCGATGCTTCTGGTCCATTTCGTACCATGACATCAACAAAAGGTACGTCCGGTTCGTCGTTTCCGATCCACTGTTTTTCCCAAAGTCTTACCGATTAATCGCATTACGGCATGGGACTCAACGCGTTGCCTAGCTACCGATGTGAAGCTCTCTCACAGAAAATCACCGCCGCCGCCTGGGATGACAGACAGGCGGCGGTCCGTTCGAAAAAGTGATTGAATTCGTCAACTTCGGCTTTGTAATCGTGATCATCCCCATCCCCGATCGCAACAAAGTTAGGTAGCGTCGGGCTAAGCGCCAAACCGCACCGGCTCGGTCTAATGAAGTAGATTACTTTATAAGACGGTCGTATGCGTCATTTTCAATTTACTTCTCGACCGCGTACTGCCCGGGAGCGGCTCGTTCGCTCGGATCCGGCGCTACTGGTAATTAATTTCCCGCATCATCATAATTCGTCTTCGGCCTCGTATGTTACCGTCGGTACCGGTCGGTAGCAATCTCAAGCCCCAAATCGGAAATGTCTTGCTGGAGGGCGGACGACGATGATGGAATATTCATTCCGTTCTCAAATCCCCTCTTTCCTGAGCGCAAATCTGTTAATCATCCAAGAGTGATCTCGTAACATCTTGGACCAGTCGGTTGCGCCGGAAGGATCATACAACTGAAAAGAAGTAATATCCATCGTACTGGAGAGTTTTCCTGCTTGTGGCCTTATTCATGCCCTCCTTTCTTGGAGATGCATCGGACAGGAAAACTGAATCAAAGTCCACGGCACCACGAACGGAAGCAGCGGTGGCTACCGAAACCCAAAAAAGCTCATCTCTCTCTCTACCAAGAGTCTTCCGCCGGCTTCTTTGCACGATCATCATCGCTTGTTAACGAATGCGTAGCGTATTAATTAGCTCGGTTGATTAGTGTGTATGTAAAGGCGTGGTGTAATTAAAAAGGCTTGAACAATCTGTCTGTACATTGTTGGGTTTATCTTGGTGGTTGTGTAAACTCAACACTCGAGCCGAGTTTTAGCCCCATCCCGCTCCTGTATCCTGTGGCTATTCATTACCCTATCAGCTCGATTTGATCTTTATCATTTTGGGCTACCGTCCCAGATTCAGCAGCTCAAGCTCACCCATCCATTTGAGCCAGCGCCAAAGAAAAGATGCAACGGCAGTAAAAACGGCAACAAGCAAAACGTGACGGGAAAGATAAACAAATTCGTTCGGCAAACAACTTTATCTCGTCTCGTCCGGTTGCCGGGATAACCTTCGGGAAGAAAGGATTGCTCTACCTTCGGCGAATTTGCGTGCCTCTTGGTCTCCCCGGGCATCCGCGAGGGGGCATCATTAACGCACAAGTGCTTCCAGTGAAATCGTGTCCCACCTTGGCCGGGACCAGCACACCATATCTGCGGACAGAAATCAACGAAATTATTAATCACTACCAATCTTAACGAGTAATCTTGGGACTACCTCTGTGGCTCCGCGCACGGCAAAATAGCAGAACCACTCGAAGCAGTAGTAGCTGGCGCTGAAATGCAGGGTAGCAGATTTTAGGCTAATTCCTTGACACCAACCATCACGCTACGCGCGGTAGCGTCACATAACGGACGATTATTTGGAAGCGCAAAACGGAGACAAATAACGGCCCCACGATGTCTTGGCTGCCGACCGGTGAGTAATACCAGATGAAGCGATCGAGCAATCCTGATGTCTTGTTCGAGATATGCAGCCTGGGTCTGGGAAGCTGTTGCTTCCTGATTAAGATCAGACGAGTCTTCCCATACGGTGATTCCTTTCTTGTTTGTACGATGACTCAAGATCGCTCCCAAAGACTTCTGCTCCACAAAATTAGGTCTAGCTTTAGGTTTTGATGGGGAAAGATCATCTCAAAGCCTTTGTTGGAATACATGATTTTACATGCACACACATGCACCATGTTAGTGGCACACTACGCGTGAGAAAAGTCACCCAACGAGCTCGGTTTACCGTCCGTCTGCTGCCCGGCCCGACACCATTCGTCCGATTATTATTTCTTATTATTATTTCAGCTAAACATTGTAACCATCCGCCCCGCAGCCCGACACGCGGGTGTCGATGGAAGATGAAAAGGGCCGGCTGAAAGGCGATCAAGCGCGTCGAAGCTGATCGATCGATCACCCAACAACAACCACAAACAAGCGCAACAACAACAACAACAACAGCACGCCGCGGCTCTACAACAATGATGAGGTGCGCACGATGCCTGATGATGACGCTGTTTGATCGCCGTTTGATCGCCCGATTGGTCATCGTGTGTCATTTTTAATAATAGAAATATTAACACATTGACCGCGGTCCGCGTGCCCGGTGGGGTGACCAGTGCCAGTGCGGTGGTGGTGGTGATGGTGGTGAGTGACGATATCAAAATCGAAAGATCTCAACGGGCAGATGAGAAACGAACCCGATAGCTTGGCGTGCTTTTCCGCGGCCGGCCGGACGGCCGTTTGATCGAGCTGTGTGGCGCACACGATCAGGGCGATAGGGGTATCGGTTACCTGTGTATCACTTCAGTTCCCCTCTCCCACGTAGTGATGGTGGCCACTTATGCTGGAATATTAACACCGGCCTCCTTCGACGGCTTGCCGAAAGCGTCCGGGCGCGTGAGCACACTCAACCGGATCGAGAGACCAGACGCTTCGTTGGTGTGTTATTTTATCACACTTCCACTTTGTAGTGTAGCGCGGAACGCGGGCCTGTAAGCGATACTCGACCAGCCACGTTTAGTGTTAGCTGCCATTGCATCCTCTTCCTTCTCCCTCGCCCGGCGCTGCGTCGTCGTCGTCGTCATCCGTTACAATGCACTGGTACTTGATCACTCGAAGCACCCGGCACACCGTTTTCAATAGACTTCACGGGCTGCCCAGCCTGCCGACAGCTGACAGTTGCGTTGCCCACCCTGTGACAGCATCCCAACCTTTCCGGCTGGGCCAGAATTCGGCAGATCAATCGGCCAGCTCGATCGGCAGAGTTGTCGAAAATACTCGATACGGGCATCGAAGCATCAACTTATGCTACTCATCGCGGGCCAAACACGGGCTGCTTCCCACATCGGCACTGCCTTCGCAGCAAGATGCAACTCACTAGCGACGACGAGTGGCGCACTCGATGCTCGATTGGTCAGCTAAATTCCTGTGCGATGAGTTGTCGGATCAACACTCCGGACCCCGAGGGCCAAAGTGCGAGAGCTTCAATCACTCCTTGGCGGGAACGCGGTGAAGATGAGACGCGGTGCTGAAGATCGCGGTAGTGGGTTTCACCTTGTTTCCTTTTTCCCGTGAGTCATTCGCTCAGCTGCTCCCAGCTCCATCCCGCCATGACGTTGGGGGAAAGGCGTGAAGGGGAATTTTATGTTTCAAACACGCTCAAGGATGTGACTAAGTAACGATCGGTTTTATGCAGTACATGTGATCGCTTGTTTCTGTCAACGATCGTGTGTGCAGAGGTGACTCTTCATCATTCTGTTGGTCATAAATTCCAACCAGTAACTGTTGTTAGCAACCGAGTCTTTTGATGTAGGTGATAAATCTGCATATGTCGAAAACATTTCGCTTCAATTGTTTTCTATTGAGATTGTCATCTTTGGAAGTAATTTTGTACAGAATGTGCTACCTACCTTCCAACGAGGATTGGCATACTGCAAACACACGTGCGACCCTTCACTTGCAATAAATTACGAACAATTGCTTAATCTTTCTTCGTCGACACATGCCAAACCTCACTTACCCCTTAGTGCCTCTCCCAATTCCCAGACAGATCAATTTCATCCCGAAATGGTCACACGCAGCTCACAGCGCCTTGATGAGTTTCGAGATACGTTTCGTGTCGAAGCTACCAGCACGATCAAACTGTGCACATCGAATTGAAGTTTCCGAAAACAAACCCAGCAGGGCAGCGTGCTTGTTGCTGCTGCTTCTACGAACGAATTTCTTCCAACCTCAAGTACGGTAGCAATCACACCAACACTACAATGGAACGGTGCGTTTTGTATGCCAGCACAAAACAATCGCTCACACAAAAAGAACCTTATCACTCTATGGGGTCGTTACGGTGTACAATCGGACGGTGTTTCCTCCTGCAGGGGGAGTGTGATATCACGCTAGAATTCTATTCAACTGTGGTCGCTGTGGAGTACATTCGCTACGGTGGCAGTAAAACGAACTGGCAATTTCGTCGAAAGCAAGACGTCTGCTGTCTGTCAGCAGGTGGGCTGCAGCCATCGCCGAACACACCACACCAACGCTCGTCAAACGATCGCAAACGGACATAATTTATGATGTTTTGACTTTGCTGTGCAATTTGGGCGTTGGTTGTATGGAAGGTTTTATGACACTTTCAAAGCAGTAAAACGGTGCATCGTAGTCGTATATCCTTTCGAAAGTTGAAAGCATGGATGAAAAATCAATCCAGACGGGTATGCTCGATTGAGCTGAATCGTTTCACACTGTAGACATTGGAAATGTTCGCAATTCGCAACTCTCTGTGGCATCGACGGAACCGCAACTAATGGATCAGAATATTTTTCATTCATAAAATTATGAATCACTGAGTTTTGCTCATCGCACAGTGTGTTACAGCTTCCATGAATTCGGTTTTTTTTCGGTATTCATTCATTGAAATGCGCTGCGTTCGTATGGCGTCCAGCATTTTTAGGCCACATCCGGTGCGATGTGGTCGTGCGATGAAATATGGTTCCGATGGAATCTAATTTAAAGTGACTTCCAGCACCACCGAACGTCTGAAATTCTCCGACGTCGTGGACACGATGTGTGGAGGTGGAAGGAGGACCTTTTTCCTCTGTCCAGTGGACATTCACCGATAAACGGAACGAAGAACAGAACGAAAGACGATAGAGAGAGAAAGAGAGAGAGAGAGAGAGAGAGAGAGAGAGAGAAAAAGACGCGACGAAGCGAATCTAACAGCGCATAAACGGGAAAATATTTATGTTATGATTATTGAGATTGGCGCAAAGAGCTCCCGCTGTGACGCGATTTTCGTTTGTAAATTGCTTTTCATCGTCTGTGCAAGCGAGGGCTACATGTGCGCTGAATTGCGTTTATTTGGGGTTTGAGAATTTCGTTCCTTTTTTTGTTTTTGATATCACTTGGCAAGGTTTTTTTTTAATAAAACATTTCTGTCCCATTCACCAGAGAAAGAAAACAGCAGAAAGATCGAGTAGAAAGAAATTTCAATATTCGAACGAATGTCATCGTGCTTACCTTTTATACACCAATCCATATGTCATCATAAAACAAACCAGAAAGGAATAAATGAAAAAAACAAGCTTTTCTATTTCAATTTTCATGGCATATTTTGCCAGCTCTTTACTGTTGCTAATAATATTCAAAATTGTTTGCAATGCATTAAATGTACGATTGATACACTCCTTCTGCCACGGCACGCACACACACACACACGCATGAGTTGCCGTTTTTTTCACACAAATTTGCACGCACAGACCTATTGCCGATGGATTGGAGTGATTGTTCGGTTCTGCTTTCAGTTAAGACATACATTTCCGTTTTTGCTTAGTAGATTGTTATACTCTGATGTCATACTGATGAAGTAAGCATTATTGAAATCGTTTCTTGGGCGTATATTGAAGAGACAGCAGTACGCACAGTACCCAAGTTTGGCACCTTTTTGGGAGCAGTCACGCTACAAGAATACAGCGCTGTGCTGTGGTAGCCTGGATGAACGGAGGGCAGGGATAAAAGGGAAGGGGTTTCTCGTTTGTATCGCCAGTTTATTGATCAATAAGCTGATTGCTCGTTTGCTCGTATGCTGTGCTGACATTGCTACTAACATAATTACAGCAGACTAGAATCTATTCTAAGCGCGGTTTTAACGTATTAGTCTAGGGAAAATAATTAAAAAGAAAAGCTGTCACTCTCCGCAGCTCGACGTCATCACCGTCGGATGCGAATCTGGAAACGGAAGGAAGCGTTTGACGTAGAAGGAGCACTAATACCTAACCCTGTGAAATGAACGACCGCATGGGTCCGTGTATCCCACGGCCTATCAGTTGTGAATGTAAGTGGTTTACACAGCACGGTCAATGCACAACCTCCAAAACTACATCGAAATATGAGAAAAGTTAAGTCACACGGAGTTATGAATGATGATTTACCATTTGCGGATTTCTTTTTCTCTTTCCCTCTCCTTCTCTCTTCTCCACATGCACACACACACGCACAAACACACACTTTTCTATCGTTCCCTCTATTCCGGGCGACAGTTCCGGCGATCTTCATGACGACGAAGCACCGACGATCGCAGTTAATAAAACCTGATGACAGGATCCTTTCTTCGCCCCGCGCTAACGAGTCGCTAATGCCGGCAGGGTATTGTGATGCAAATTTAATTTTACCTTTTTATCGGTGATCATGGATGGTGGAGATAAGTTGCGCCGATGATTCTCTCACATCAATCAACGGACGATCGTTGGCTCATCGGGCCATCCTAACCACAACCAAAGACGACACACCGTGCGCAAGTACGAAATGGCATGTTCCGGGTGGCAACGGTGGAGGAAACATGCTCAGCAACTTTATTGGATGCCGTTAGTGCAAATGACCACTCTTGTGCGTGGTATGGAATTGGACGGGTATGCGTGTTTGCGTGTGTTGCGAGTGTATGTGGGAATAGGCCAAACATTATCCGTGCACAAGTTTTAGCAGCGCGTGTAAAACGGGAGATAAATCATGGCATTGGCAAAGTGTGAGGAAAAGGCGGGTCGGATCGTGGAGTTCGGTGTTATGCCTATTGCTACGTTAACCTTCCTACTCTATCGCTTACAAATCAACAATCATAACTGGGATAGTGTAGTATATTAATACAACATATAAGTCCTGATCGGTGCTCTTCCATTGTACGCGTACAAATCGTTGTTTTGATTCGTAAACTCATGTTTCTCTCTTCCTTTCCTTTTTAAAAGCTGTCTCACGATCACTCACGATCACCGATCACTGTTTGCTGTGTTTTTTTGTTCAAGCATAAATTAGTAGTAAAACTTAAATAGTGGGTCAATCAAAAATTGTGCCGCTCCAGACGCGCGCGCGCAAACTCTTAAAGTAGTATGATTTTGATTTTGTGCTTATTATAGGCCCATTTTTGCGAGCTCTCTGTTCTCTCTTCTATCAAACACAAGTACAAGTCAGCATAATTTTGATTCTGTGTGTCACATTGGGTAAGATATGTACAGATGGAAACGACTCCGGTTCGTTCACATTCTTCGGACACATTGGCGCTTCGAGAGCGTCGATGCAAACAAAAATACGATACGTTTAATGCTCCCCACTACTCGTTAAGCGTTAGAATCTTATTTAGAAGGAATATTGTACATACACATAAAAGGCCGCAACTCGATGCTCTTTTAAATAACTTATTCCAACCGCACCTACTACTGCTTTTTGTGAGTACATCGTCTTCCACTGTGTCCACACGGCCTGTGCTTGCCGGGCCTCGGAATCACTCTCTCTTTCTCCTCTCTTCCTCTTGCGTATGCCTATCTTTAACGCACATCCCGCTCACGAATAATGTTGATGCTTGCTTGACAATAATAATAATAATATAATAATAATATAATATAATATAAAAATAATGTATTACGCGTAGCTCTTTATCTTGTGAGCGTGTTTTTTGTGTTTTGTTTTGTTGCTGAAATCATGAACTCATGGGTAGGGGGTAGGATACGAAATCTTAATGCATCTTTTTATGTGTTGTAAAGATTTAGCAGAAAAAATAAAGTAAAAAAAAACAAGACAAGCAAAGGTAAAGCAATCCGCCGAAACTAGAGCTCAGTATGCTCGATTGTTGTTACCGTTCATTGTCCTATCCATATGGATGGATCTGTCCGTGGGTGTGGTTGGAGGGAAAAAAAAGAGAAAGAAAAAGAAAAAAATACGAAAAACAGATAATGGTGATTTGTTTTCTGGTTGAGCTTTTTGTTTGGTTGAGATTTTTTTTTGTGTTTTGTTGAGAAGGTTTTTTGGTCAATCTAATCAAATAATAGAACAGAAAACAAACTAAGTACCAGAAGAAACACTCTCACAATCGAAAGAGAAACAAAACCGAAAAGCCAAACAGAACCAATACAGCCGAGCAATACACATTATTGTATTAGCGGGTAAACTACATAATTTTGGGTGCAAAACATTGAAGCGGAGAGTGGGAAACGGAAGGAATAAACCAACACGCTGGCAAGGGTCCATTTGCAAGGAGTTAAGGAAGGAAGGAAGGGAAGGATCAGAGCAGGCTGTGTGCGACTAAGTAGTGTGCGGAAAATGATAAGTGGCTACTAGTGAGCTAGTGAGTGCCCCGAGGTGATTGAGTGTTAGATCAGTAATTTTGTAATTTTGCATCGAAAGCTACGGTGATGTTTGTTTGTTAAGTTGTTGTTGAATTTTTGTTTTCATAAATTTTGAGATAGTTGTGTATGTGCAGTAGGTTTGTGTGTGTGTGTGTGTGTGTGGATGTGTGTGTGTGTTTGTTTGGTGACGGTTTTGTGGAGTGATCATTGCGTCATTTGTGTATGGTTAGAATGACGGCACATTGTGCCCCACACCGCTACTCCGAAAGGAACACCAGCCCGGGTACGTCGATGATACCAAACTATATCACAAACATAAACCTTAGCAAACTAATAGTAGAAACAATTTTGAGACCGAAACGTCCCGAGTGTACGAGTGTTCCTTCCGGGGTGTGCAGTGTGCACGATCGCCTGTTAATGTAAACGGTGTCCTTCGATCGTCATTCGAGATGGATAATTTTGAAAGCCTTTTTCCGAAACATTGCCCACCGAAACCGATCGCGACTGTTTCGATTGGCTGTGTTTTTTATTCGAAACAATTCGACGGTCCGTGTGGATCGACATGAACATGAGTCCTTTTTTTTTGGTGTGTGTATGTGTGTCTCTGTGTGTGGTGTTTGTTTGTGTCACTTTTTGGGCCAAAACAGATCGGTTTGAGTCGGGTTTTCTTGCACTTGCATCGTGCTCGTGGTTGCAGACGCCGCGTCCGCGTAGTGATGGAATTCCGGTTCCGACATTTGATGAAAAGCGTCGCTTAGCGCAAAGGATGGCAAAAAGGGGTTGGTAGAAAAGGGTAGAAAAGGGAGGGAGAAAAATGCTATTGAAAAAAAAACTTTATGGCGGGTAAGGAACTGTACTGTAGTAAATTTTGAAGTTTAAACAAACAACAATTCAAACATAACTGCGAGAGAGCGGTACAAATAAAATAAAGTTAAGAACATCAAAAACATTCGCCATTTGGAAATTACAATGAAAGCAATTCAATCAAACAAAGGCACAAAACAAATTGATGGCTTGTGAAGGTGATGCGGTTACTTATAAACATTAAACGGACAATTATCGCAGAACAGTTATGCTTACGTTAACAACGACTCGCGATCGCGTGCCTGCTCTGCTCACTCTCTCTCTCTTTCTCTCTTTCATTCTGACACAACTGCTAAAATCTTTTTACTTCTATTACGTTTGCTTGTCTGCTGCTGTGCTTGGCTCACGCTACACACGGCCAGACACGCTGTTCTGTTATCCTGCTAAGATGTTCCTTACACCGTTCGATCAGTCGCCGCCGGTGCGATTTGTAGATCCTTTTTATGTTTGCACACTTCGTGTTATCTCGTCAACGCATATGCCACGCTTTTCAACTTTAACACATTTCGCTTGACACTAGCCTTTCCCAGCCCTGTTCTTGTAATCGGCATTCTACACCGCTAGGCGAAAGGCTACACGATCCACTCGATCCCACACGGGCTGCTTCGAGCAGATCTGCTCACTTTTCACTCCCCTAATGCTGGGAGATTCAAAGTAAGTAGTTAGTGTTTGCTCTCGGTTCTGGTGTTGTGCTTTCCCCGGGTGCTTTTCATTTTTTGCTGTTTTGGCGTGTTGTCCCGCTTGTCTCGCAGACAAGTGGCTTCAGCTTAAGTACCCACACTACACAGGTACACACACACATGGGTCGTTTGTTTCGCTCCAGCTTTTCATTACTCGCTTTAGTAAGGTTTGGTTCTTTGCTATTCACCATCACGCTTTGTGTGTATGTTTATGTGTTTTTTTTTTCTTTTTTTCTGTTTGTTGTTTCGTTGCTCTATTTATATACGGTATATTTATATGTTTCTCCATCACCCATTTGTTGTTTAGAAGTTTTTATGTTGGTTGATTGGTTGGGGTTTTACTTTGAGTGGTTTGTTGTTTTTTATAGATATATGTGTATATTTGTCGTGTAATAGGTATGTGTTTTGCAAATAAATGAGTGTAGATCGAAGGGAAGTGGGTTTTTGTTTGTTTGTTTGTTGTTTTCAAATAGTGCTTACCGCCAAATACATTGACTGCATCTGTGGGAAGAAAAGGAATAAAAAGAAATGAGAAAAAACGAGATAAAAGACATTAATTAACTTCATATGAACAACATATCAGCACTACAATGGAGTAACGTTTTAGCAAAACTGATCAAACGATCGTCGCATTCTGGTTAACATTATAAAAGACTTTCAGATTGATGCTCTTTCCGAAGGATTTCTCGTCATCCCAAAAAAAAACGAACAGAGAAGACACAACAATTATTTTATCTACCGCGTGCGGTGACCGATCATGTTACACCATCAAACGATGCCTCGAAAGACACGACACAAAACATAGGAAAGCAACAGTGCAGTGTGTCACGCCGCTTTGATCAAGTGTGTTACAAGCCATCAAGAAGCGTGAGAAAAGATTCATCTCCGTGTCATCTTGGAACGCGGTACCGTCACACATTCCTCTCGCCAGTTGAAGTAAGTCCCAGAATAAGAAAGATGACTAAATGCTAAACCAAAACCTTTTAAACTAGCAAACCCCACAGGGAGAAAGCTGTTATTTTAGCGAAATAAAGCATTGGATGAGCTAAACAAAAATGAATGCTACATTGGCATACTCGGGCGAGAACACTACGGCAACGGAACTGCGAAATAGAATTGTCATATGTAAATCAGTCTGCCATGGGGACCGTGGACCTTGTGCACGGCTGAAGGTGGACGAGGCCTGACATACGATACGTTTGGTCGTAACTTATCAACGGTGCGTTTTATTACTCTATTTCGTTTGCCACAAACTCTCCCGGCGACCTGCTTCTTCCAGCCCAGCGAGGTGGCGAGTCAACTTCTAAAGCCAACTAGTTCGTTCCTAGATTCTTCCCCAGCACACACATGTTATGTTTGCTCTCCCTGCCCAGTGTGGTGATGAATGAACGCTAACCTGAATGAACGATCGGTCCCATCCATGGGCTTGAATGAGCCGTTGCCGAACAATCTCCGTACAAGATTATTCAAACCCGATTGTCCGATTGCTTAATCGTCAAACACGGCCAATCCAGTTGTGCCCATCACTTTCTTCCCTCATCTCATCTAGCTGCAAGTGATGCGTGCGGGCCTGCACACACACACGCACACACTTTGCTCAAATATTAACCTCCAACAAACGCACCGACAAGTGCCGACACGCCGACACGTAATGGTGTAAGGTCATAAAGCTTGGGCACTGATAAGCGCAACACCACTCGTAGATAACCTCTCTCCCCCCTTCGTGGGGTTGTTGTTTGAAGTTTGCCGCCCCGTTTTTTCGTCCCGAATAAGGACCGGAAGAGACTAGCTGGCCGTCTCGTGTCGTTACATGCAGGGTTGACGAAAAATCCCATCGGCACAACACAACAACTCGCAAACGATAACGAATCCGCTAAACGAGACGGTTGTTGCAGCGTTCTGCACGAACCACCAATGGTTCGTACCTTTTTCCCTCCGCCACACGCGCGCTATCGACCCAGCGATAAGTTGCGGCTTTTGCAGCAACAATAACAACAACAACAACAAAAACGATCATGTCCAGAGGATGTGTATGTTTTCCAAATAATCCGTACAACAATGTCAATATTGACACGCACAACAACGACGGCCGCAACAAAACGGAACGGTCGATCGAGGTTTAGCCGATCGAGGCAAAGACCATGAGAAGCCAACCAAAGCCCGTGAAGAACCGGCAAAGGAATTGAAAAGCAAACAGAAACACACTAACAGCCCTACGGCTCAGACCGCAAGCCTCGAGCTCCTTGGTTCCCCCAGTGTCGTGGGTCGCGTGGAATCGCGTTGCCGTAATAAAGCGCATTGATCGACAAAAAGCGTACCGCCGGAAAGATCTGTTCCGATTCCGTATCGATAAGCTTGTGGATTGTGGAATAGATTGCCCAATATTGCGTTTCTCCCCTATGGGACACTTACCTGTGCGAGCGTAGATTGTCCTGCCGCTTAAAGTATTTGCCGCAAACCTCGCAGGAGAACGTCACCTCCGGGCTTTTGTGCGTGCGCTCGTGGATCATCAGGTTGTACGGTTTGGTGAAGCGCCGCTGGCAGTACTTGCAGACGAATTCGCACTTTGGTCGCATCTTGCGACGGAAGTCGGCCCTACGGTCGTCGTTGTCAATACGCATTACCGCAAACATGGTGGTGGTGTATGTTGCTGGCGCGTCTAATGTAAGGTGTTAATGCTTTACCGGTGCTCGGTGCTCCGGTGGTTCCGTCGGCCGCTCGGTGAAGATCGACGCTCTGTCGGTGATGATGCGCGCTGTCTGTCTGTCTGTCTCTCGCTGTCTTGCCCCCTTTGCTGGGTGGTGGGATCGTCTCAACTCCTATCGCCTACGTGCCGGGACGGGTGTAAGCCGCCGTACCAAATCTCACTCAATCGGGGCCACAATGTGTTCCGCCGGAACACGATGATTAATGCCTGCAGTAAATGGGGATGGTGTGGGGGGGGGGGGGTGAGGGGAAAGAAATAAAGCGTTAAAATAAGATAAACTACTGGTGAGCGTAAAAATAGTTGATGGCGTTTTACGCGCCAAAGGCCAAGCGCCCCCGTTACCAATTGGTACGAGGTTTTATCTAAATTGCTGCAAAATTCCACCTCCACCGCAAGTGTGTGTGTGTGTGTGTGTGTGTGTGTGTGTGTGTGTGTGTGTGTGTGGCGTAGCGGTTGCGTGAATATTTGTGTGATATTCGGTTGCGCTAGGTCGGTTTGGTGCTGCCGGTGGTGCCTGTGCAAACGATCATCAGCACTAACGACCACTGTAGCGGCATAAAGGGGAGCACGCAGTGTTGTACACACAGTTTACACAAGGTGGCTGCAATAGATTGCGAACGCCTACAATCAACTGGATGGATGAAATATGAACTGCTGCCCCGTCAGCAACCTCATTTTTCATCCGGCAGCCTCCCTTTCTTGAAGCGAGCATCAATACAATGCATCTAGTCTCCTACGTATTGGCTCGGATTGTTTACCCTCTTTCGAGGGCAAAGCGTACTAATTTCAAAGCCTTTTTAAATTTATGACCAATCAGGTTGAGGATTGCTTTTTTGTTGTTGTATGTTGTTGTTGTTTGTTGTTACTTTACCAACTGTGCGATCTAGAGCGTTTCCTTCCATACGATTAATGCAAACTACACTTCCTGCCTGCCACAGACACCGGTCGCAATCGTGACGCGCTACCACATTTAATGGACGATATAAACTTCTTCCCTCCGCGACATTGGCTCGAGCTGTGTCACTGTCACATGGGATGACCTCCAGCAACAGCAGCAGCCGCATCTCATCATTCCCAAACCCCCACATGTCTGCATCTCGGCGTAACCTTCACACTGGAGCTTTTGGAGCAATAAAACACTCTCGTCCAAGGAAGGCGCAGAGGAATACTGTGATAAATGCTACCTCACAGCGGACACTGAAACGGACACTCAAATGGACACTTATGCAGTTTTGTTGCTTCCCATTCGCCTAGCCCCTTCCTGCTGCTAGTTGGGTTCGATTTTTTGTTCGCGCTTAGGAGCTAGATAAATCGAATAAAAAAACGATTTAAGCTACCTTTACTGCCGGCTTCTCGAATTTGCCCTTGCCCACTGATCTCCGACACTGATAAGCGCCCATTTAGCGAAACCACCTCCTGCATGCAATCGTGGCAATTGCTCGCATCACCCGACCGTCACACAGACGGAAGCTTTGCTTTCATTCGAGACGAGATTGTCGAGACGCCGGGGACTGGTAATGGGACATCGTCATTCGCTTTTTTAATCGATATTGGCGCCGTTTATGATCCATCCACGATCGTTTGCTACCATTGTTTGTTACCGTCCGTCGGTGCCAGCGGCAACGATTGCGGCCAACGCACAAACGCCACGTTTGGCTACGGCAGCATCAAATTAGTGATCGTAAACATCGGATCTACGTGCGCGCGGCCCGCCACGCATAATCGCGCATCGCGCAGTGTTGATGACCTGTTCCACAAGCCGGAAACTCGTTTCCGTCTAGCCACCGGTTTTCCTACGCCCTGTGCCGCCACGGTAACTACCGGTCATCTCATCGTGGGCTTTGAATGATGTGATCGGAGATCGTGAAGGATATATGTACACCTCCTCACTCAGGTGTCTTAAGTGGGTGTCACTCTTGGAAACGAAGGGTCACGCAGAAGCGTATCGGAAGCTTATTATTATCCGAAATGGTTACCAAAGTAGTTTTTGGATGAATGAAGTTTTTTTTTTTTGCGCACATCGTTTATCAGCTCGATATCGTTTTATCGCATTCCTTCAGCGATACGATCGCTTGCTGCTGTGAGCTTTCGCACCACTAATTGATTCATCGCGAAACAGATAAATAAGCCTTCCCTCGCAGTGGGACGCTTGTCAAAAGTTCCACAGCAGCAGCAACCAAGCACACAACCAAACAAAAAATACTCCAACCCACTGGAAGGCTGGAAACCCCACTGCCATGCAGCATGCAGCACAGGGTCTGCTGCTGCTGCTGCTACTACTGCTGCTGCACTTCCCTTGTCAAGATGTTGCTGCCTTGTTAGCTACCGGAATGGAGGCGCGTGATACTCCAATTGCGCCCCGAAAAAAAAAACACACACACACACACAAATCGGTAGCCCGGAAACGCCACAGCCGTCTCCATGGTGCCCTGCCAGAGCTTAACGATCAAACGGCAATCGGTCGGAGTCGAGGGCTGATGCAATATAATTGAAATTTATTGCCCCGAAGCCGTGGGTGGGAAATTAAGTTGCTTATAATTTATGTCAGATTTGCGCCCAGGGGATGATGCTCAGCCGGATCGCTGGTAGTAGTTGGCGCACTAATGGTGAACCCTGCCTAAATGCCAAGCGGCGTGCTAAGCGGTGTGTTAATACAGGAGCTACCGCTTGGGGTTTGGGGATGACTGATTTTTCGAACGAAAAAGAATATCCACGGTCAGATTCGGGAGGATTATGTGAAAGAATGGAACAAATTTGATTCCACAAATCAGACAGGATGTGCCAGGGAACAGGTGTTGAATGACTCGCATCACACTGAATGATCTTTCAGCTGAATGTGAAGAACCCACAAACGGTGGTAACTTTAGCTTCAAATTCATTCCTTCGTAACCTACAGAATGACATTCGATCTTCTTCTGAGCCTAACCGCACACGCGCTCAAATTGCTTCAAATCACCTTTTGTGTTAAATTCTTCATAATCGACCAAACAAAACCCGATCCAAACGTTTAGACATTTGTCACAAAACGCAACGCAATCGCTGACGTACACTGCTGACGCTTACTTAACACGCGCACAGCCGTGATTCATAGTAACCGACGGGACAGACAAAGAAACACCGTCAAGCGTCAAAGAAGGCGACGACGACGACGACTACGACCAACAGGCACCACCGTCGCTGACCTTCCATGACGTAAGGGTGGCGCAAGCTGCGGAAGGCTGCTTTTTGTACCACCCGAACCCTGTGGCTGCTGCTCCAACCTGTGTCATTTTTCAAACCGTACTAAACATGCGCACCCTTCCGAAAGGTCTCGGACACGGCGGCGCGTAGTTCAATCAGTGCGGTGATTCAGTGCCGTGGTTGTTTGCGCCCTAACCATGCGTGTGTTCCGGAGGTACACACCACTGACCTCTGGGGGACAAGCGGGAAACACCGAAACCGCGAGGGGAAGTAATTTGCCAACGGTCGTCGCGGCTTAATAGCCAACCCATTAGCTTGTCGCGCACTCGGCATCCCAAACCATTAAAGTCTCTCTCCCCGCGCGTCCCCGTCATACGGGAATTGGTAGCATTTGTGTTCGTTTCGGTTTGTATGAATTGGCTGCGGAATCCGTATTTACCCTGACGGTCAACTTCTCACCTCACCGTTGGCGGTGCTTGTTACCGTGGCTTGATTGCATTATTTCATCTATCTTCCCACCACCACCACCACCACGACAATATGAGTCATCATGCGCGTAGCGGCTGTTGGGCAGATGTTTAACATCAAGGGGTGATAATAATCCTCTTGCAATGTAAAAACCGAAAGTCTATGTTGTCTGCTTCTTCGATAGCTCTGCTGAAAGACCACCCCGAACCGTCTCGGGGTGGGTCTAGGGGCACTATTGCGCAGGGTCTGGTTGGTTCATTGTTTCGGTTTTCGGTGCTCGATGGGTCAATCGAGGGTTAGAGGCTTCATAAAGCGACGGATCTCCTGGTGAGAGAAGTTGCCTTTGCCTTTTGCTTCATCACATAGACACACACACAGCTACAAGCAGGACTCATAGACTCATAGAGATTGCCAATCATGTGGTTTTTTGGGTCAAAATACACAAACAAAGCAGCATCCTGGGCGCTCCTTTCGTGTGCTGTTTTTTGGTTGGCATTGCATGAGTTTGTTTGCCATTTATAGTTCCACAAAGGCTCATCAATGTGTTTAGTTATTGTTTCCTAATGGCCCAAAGACAATGCTCGCCATGAATTGTACTGCACAAAAGTGAGCTGTTGTGAGTACGGTTTGGGAAATTCTCGAAATTTTGAGACAACTAAATTGAGAACAAATGCAACAATGAGTCGCTTGGCAAAATTCACACCGAACCACACACAGACCGGATGAAGTGTCCATGAATAACGAACCAATTTCTTGCACAGTCAACCATAAGGGATCAACATTCAACCGACGACCCGAGGCGCTTTTGGAATTAACTTGTGGCAAACGAGGGCGATAACAAGGAAGAGAGCATTGCATTACGGAATTGCCCACTTCACACCGCCGTGTCTATGTGTCGTGTAAGAAGCCAGGCGAAACCCAACCTATCGCCTACGACACATCCATATTGCTGCGTTGCAACTGTGACTTAAGACCTCTCAGCTTCTCAACGAGCAGCGAGGAGGAAAGCCACACCGAACAGGGGTGGCAAATGAACGAGCGTACACACATCTTCCCACCGTGTACGCGTCCTCATCATCATAATAAAGTGCATTCGTCTTGTAAGGCCCATGGCCCCCGTACACCCGACGCTTGCGTCTGCTGCTGCTGCTGCTGCTGCAGTTACGAAAGGCCGCCGCAGCCAGAGTGCAACATTCTGCACATTCCAAGCAGTGTGCGCAAAAGGCGGAGGTACCGGCACCACCGTGTTCGAAAATGGGAAGTGCCGAGTTGCAAACAGTGTTGGACATGAAAATCTGCTGTTAATTTTTAAGCGTAACGCTTGCGCCGACGGTTGAGCGGTAAGCGGCGTGGTGTTGTCATGCGCATGCGCAAAAAGCAACAAAAAAACGGGGATGTTGGCGAGAGCACTCGGCTTGGTGTGTGCCCTCGGCCGACAACGATCCGCATCGGGTGGTCTTGGTTTTCGATGTGCAACGATTTTTGCGTACACAAACGCAGTCGGAGCTGGGGTCGGGGGCCCTGGGACGACTACAAGGGACATCGGTGATTAATGAGCGGAAAACGAGGCCGGTTTTTCTCCCATGTTTTGTTTGCTGCCTTCCCCTCGGTAGAAACTGCAGCGAATCCCACCTGTGTGTGGCCATTTTTCTCTAGCTCATTTACGGGCTGGCAAAGGTCGAAAGTGTCTAATTGTTGTGCACTTGGTGGTGTACCGTGAGTCGAGTGCAGTGCATCGAGTCTCGATTTATCATACTTACTTAAACACTGGGAAAAGAGATATTGGAATTTGGAGGATTTTCCATTCCAAACATTCCATCAACCACCATCAATTTGTGCACCGAAGGGCGATGAATGAAGCGAACACCGATTTGTTCCACATACAATCGATTCGAATGATTTATTGAATCGCTGAACAGCTCGAGCCACTTCATTCACAAGTGCACGCATACGCAACCGATCAATTGTTTGCACGCACGATCATTCAAAGGCTCAATTCAGGAGCAGCCAGCCTAAAGAAATGGCTCAAAAGATTCTTTTTCTCTTCCTCTCTCTCTCTCTTGACACAGCAAAAAAGGATATGAAAAATGACTCCACACCCACTTGTGGTATGATGATACTGCAGATTCCTCTCGTCTACCATCGGGAGATGCATTCCTTTATCCCGAACACTGCATCCTTTTATCCTTCCATTTGCTTCCTTTTGTGTGTTTCAATCCTCTACCCCATTCATGGCCGTTTGGTGTGCGTGGCCGTGTACGACAAGCAAGGACAATCAACGCCGCCTTTCTTCGGAATCACTTCTGCGGCTTGAAGTGCGATCAGTTTTCGGTTGTCCGATTGAGTGGACTTGAACATCGAGCCCAAAACGTCAACACTCGAAATAAAGGGGCTTGCGTCCCGGGCAGCTCAGCTGTGGCTCGTGTTTTTCGTAACGTGTGGGATGCAATGAGAAAGTCCTAGAACCATAAATGGAATGTCAGGCAAGGCATTCAATCGATTCGATCTCTCTGTGAAGATTGGAACACACTTGGTCATTTACAGGTGAAGACATAGAGTGAAGAAATTTCTCTTCTAATCGAACAGCACCGAAAGAACATGATAAATGAATCAGGTGACTCAACAAATTATTGCAATAGGTTTCACCTTAAGGATGGTCCAAGAGCTTTTACAGAGGATCTGTGTGGTATGAATGTCTTTATTCGTTTCAAACTTTTAAGTGGGATGCATTCGTTGGTTTTAGCGAGGAATCTCCGACAACTGCGCATGAATGCTTCATATAGCTTCAAGCAGATACTTTCGCAACGCAGTTCAATCTAACGAAAATGTGTCACAACTAGACCAGCCATCTCAGAAAAGGCTTCCCACGCGATACGCGTTTCTAGTTCAGGCCAAAAATATAACACGCACACACACACGCAGACCCATCACAGAAAGAGGCACGCTATAAATCTCAACCGTCACAGCATCAGCGTCATCATCGTCATCGGTGCCAATTTTGGCTGCCAGTTTTGGGCCCCACGGCCACGGGTGCCACCAATAAATTAGCTTCAACTTTTGGAGCATCGCGACGCACGAAAGTAGGGAACTCAAATGAATGATGGCCAATGGCGCACACATACACACACACAAACACGATCGAGATGGGTGATTTTACGACATCCGCTAGATTCGAACCACCGTGCAACGTTAACGGGAAAACGCGCCTCAAACTGGTTCGACCGGACGACCGGGATTGGTTCATCAAAGCGGAAGTAATGGGCCGATGGCGGTGGCCGTCGGCAAACCATGATCGTGTCACCACCACCATGGCCGGTGTGGCGTTTGATCTGTGCCGAGCTCAGACACTAGTACTACTACTACTACTACTACTGGCTCTACTCCATCCATTACGCTTTACCGGGAGTCACCGTGTCCCAAACAAACATACAACGAGCTCTTATCTCATACGAACGCCGAGACCGGTAACTACCGATTCGCAAAGTACTTTGGCTGCAGGAAACAAAAAGTCCCCCTCCGCGCCCAGACCCTCGCGTTGGCGTTGAACAAGATTTACTTTTCTACCACTCTCGCGTTCTTGTTCTTTTTGGCTGCTCTCAAACCACCCCCTTTTTGCAAAACAACCATCAAACAACTGTCCGCCTAATTGAGGGAACATGTAGCGAAACATTGGTTTTCGGGTTACGGCAACTGTCGCTCGTCGCCGCCGCCGACGACGACGCCGCCGATGACGAAGACTCCCAATGACGCGATAGTGATCTCGAGTGTAGATGGTAAAGCATGTTGAACGGCGAACGGCTTCCACTTTTGAGTAGAGCGTGCTGTAATTGCCCTCCTTCGCGCCCGATAGATGACTTCATCACGTGACGATTCTATTTATTATATGTTTAGGAGAAAAGTGGCGATAACGAATGCTGTTAACGGTTTAAAGTGTTAAATTATAGAGATAAAGCCACGCTTCTTTTTACAGTCCAACAAACCGAAACCTAACCGATCACGAGAGTGCGTTATTCAAACGCCAGACGATCGCCATCATGCTTTTGCTTCCGTTTGGTTTGGTTTGCGCCGTTTTCTCTCTTTCCCCTCATTGGCTACTGTGCTGCGGGCGGGCACGCGCTACCGGCATTACGCGCGCGGTAGCATTAGCGCGCCCGATCGTCTTGTGTATGTGTGTGTGTGTGGCTGCGCGCACGTGCTTGTGCTTGTGTAAAAGCTCCGTTTCCACGCAAAAGGGGAAGCGTACGCGGGCTAAGAAGACAACTACACCGCAGCATCCAAGCAACCGAGCGCAACTGCTACTGGTTTTCTCTCGCTCGTTCAGCTACCTGGCATCGGCGGAACGAGCGCACACAGCAGCACACGCACGCAGACCCGCCCGCATGCTATCTCTTTCGCACGCGCGCTGCAATACGGTAGCCATTGCGTAAAACCGGTAGCGCCATTTGCCGTGACGCGATTCGTTCCTTGCGCCTGCGTTCACCGCGGGCGAGATTATTACTTTCCACCGAAACGGTAGCAAATGGAGGGTGTTGCCGATCAAATGTGATCCACATCGACGGCAAACAGCGATGGAAGATGTCGCCAAATCGTTCGTTTTGTTAGTTTGAGCTGGAATTGTTCTAATTGTTAAACCATCCATACTAAACGAGTAAAAAAATGCTTAAGGCACATTAGCCGTCGGCAATTTGACATTGCAGTTCCATCACAAAAACCTCCCATTTGAAAGGCGTTGGAACTGTATCCATTGCGTAATTATTCAACAAAAGAAATATAATTTGTGCAACCAACAACTATGCTCTAATTTAATGCTTTTTTACTTACCTTTCGGGTGATTGGTTTTACGTCGCAATAGTCTTGACGCAACTGCCCGCCTGATATTATCAAGCGGCTTTCCAACACTTAAATCCACTCGTGGAGTCGTTTATTAAAGTGCACTGCTCTTCAAAGCTAGCTTTTAAAACCCGCTTTTGTGTCACTTTTTCCTCACAACTTCCTGATTCGGTCACGATGCAATAGAACTATTCACACGTTTGTGAGGAAAGTATCATCCTTTTACTTGCAAAAAGAATCCATCACTAAATTGGCACGATCTTTTCCACTGTTTGCTGTGGTCGAAAAACCAAAACCGTTTCACTTTCACCAGCTGCAACGCCTGGGTGAAAAAATCACACAAAAATAACACGAGCTCGGGAACTCTGAAACTAACCGACACGTTTGTCCGACAAGCGTGTGTATATTATTGAATCTGCGTTTGCGCCGTTTCGATGCAATCACTCCAAACAGGGGTACAAAATTTCTCTCGCTCTGCTCGGCTCAGCTCAGCGTAGCTCGGGACGAAGCGTTCTCGTTCGATCGAGTTCGAATGATCGTTTAACGCACCCGTGTCGGCGCTGGTATATCGATAGGTCCCCGGGATCTGCTGCTTCTGCGCTGCTGGTATATTGCTGCCGTGCTTGTTGCTGGTGTGCTGCCGTTGCTGCTGCCGCTTACTGCAACTTCCGTACGTGAGCGGATGGGATTGGTTACTGGAATTGACTTCTCCGGCCCGACCTGGGCTCGCCCCGTAATGTGTAAAGCGAGAGCGGGTGCGCGCGCGCGCGCCTTTTCAGTGGGCCGACGGCAGGGGCTCCGAACGGTGCACGAGGGACGAAGGGTGATGGTGGTGGTGGTGGTGCTGCTGCTACCAAAAACCCGACTCGCCTATCGCTGTGTGCGTGTGTACGTGTATGTATAGCTGCTTAGTAAGCGCTGGACCTGGTGTCGAGCGAATGTGTGTGCGGCTTGCGCTAGTAACAGAAGTCAAAAGACCTTTCTGAGCAATAGTAGCCCCGCTTGACTGCGGGCTGCGATGTGATGTCGGGCGAGCAGCGTACACATACACGCACACACACACACATCGGAGCACAAAACACCGGGGGCTGATTTCGAGCGTGCGAGCGAAACGGAGCGAACGGTGATGTTTCGGTACATAAAGCGCAAAGGCCAGGCGTTTGTTGATCTTCACGCTGAAGCGAGAAACCAACCTCGAAACGAACCGGAGCGTGACAGAGAACGGGAGAGAGTGAGCGAGCGAGAGAGACTCTAACGACTGCAGGGGAAAAGAGCGAAGTTTGAGATCAACCGCTGAGCAGGCCATGCTGGGCTCCCTTGGCTTTTTGTGTGTATCCCGATTGATGTATATCGGCACCGTGTTGTGGGCATTTACACGGCCCATGGCCAGTGTGCAGGGTTAGCTCAAGCTGAGAAAGGGAAAGAGAGAGAGAGAAAGAGTACCTTCTGGAAAGAGAGTCGGTCAGGCAGGCAGCATCAGCCCAAGGGACGAAGACGCATCGTGCGAAAGAGAAGGCCCGATCCCCTGGTGGACAAAAGAGGCAGGGAGCACACGGCCCACACGGCAGATAAGTGGCAGGAGCGGCTGAAAGAGGCCGGCCGCCGGCGGTCGGCGTGTGAGGTGTGAGAAAGGGGCTACTCGACGATGCTGCGCGCGCGTAGGACGGAAGAAGATTGAAACCGAAATAAATGGTCTCGAGCTGGGCTTTGCTGGAGGGTGGAGGAGTGAGGGTGGAAAGAACGAGATAGCAAGCGCTCGACGAGTGCCTTAGAAACTAGTAGCCGTTTCATTGATGCTGCCAGCCGTCGTCCCTGCTCATGCCACGCTTCCCTGTCGCCGACCCACGCATTGAACACGCAAAACGCAGGAGCCGATTCTCCCGGGCACCTCCACTCATCATTCAAAAGGGGTGTCGGAGAGATAGCGGGCAACAGAGGATGAACAGGAGGGTGTATATAAAATATTTATGTAAAACGAGAGCCAACTCCCCTGCGGAGCGAGCGACTCTTTTCGAGCAGTTTTTAGATACATCGGAAGGCAATCGGACGGGACGGTTCGCGGCTGCGGATGGTAGGGCTGCTGGTAGGAGCGGTTTAATCTGGGAGATTAACGCTACCGCGCAGATCACACAATTAATCCATCCATTCGATTGCTCGCGTTAAATTCGTTTTACCAAAACGCAAGCCCGTGGCGCAAACGGCCAACGGAACGGTCCCGAAACGGAACGGCGAGGGCAAAAATGGCGAACGAGAGAAAAGTAGGCGTGGCTTTCGATTGCGCTTTGCGTTTGCGCTTGGCTGGTTGGGGGGATTAACAAAAAGGGAAACAATTGTTTACACAGCGCAAAGGTGGCCACCAGCTTGAAATTCCGGACAGGGTTCGTGGATTGTGAAATAATGTTATGCATGTATATAAATATTCTTGCTCCATTGAGTCAATATTTCATCTTTATGAGAATCTTAAAGGCATTTCGTCGATTTGATTCCCATTTCTTTTCATCCAATTACGCCAAATTGTGCATACCATCATCTCGTTTTCGCCCATACATTCCTCAGGGAACAATTTACCGTCCACCAAGATCACGCCACAGGAAGCTGCGCGACTGCTGGGGCACATAATTCTCCCTTCGCCGTGCTCCACCAGCAAAAGAGCGGCAGCAAACGTAAAACGGTTAAGTGCGAGCTGCCTGTCTTTACGCGCGGCTCGCCCAATAGAATGCACAGCCGTCAGCATATGCAAACGGTCCGATACATAATGTGAATTTGCCCCACCGCAGCACGGGTACATAGCGTGCGCGCTCGCGTGTGTATGTGTCGTGGTTTCGGCATTCAAGCGCGTCCGTTCTTATGTACCGAGCTCTGGGGGTAAATGCTTACCGGTGTTGAGCAGACGGAGAAGATTCTTCTCTGCATCTCTCACTCACACGTATCCCGCCGCAGTACACATTAGCGAGCGGACCGGCCACCGAGCATAAACTGTCGCTACCGTGCGACGCATTGCGACGCTTGCCGTGCGGCTGTGTGCGTTTTGCTCTCACACGATCGTACGAGATAGCTCAACCAGGGGGACGGGAAGGGTGGTTTTCGGGGCTCACGAACGAAACAGAGTACGATAAATTTCCCTTCCCCGCTTTCCGTGGGTGCCTCCTTTGACGGGCTGACGGGACGGACGGTGGGGACGGTCTCTCCCACAGCCTGAAACGGTAGCACCAGGAATGGCTCAACGCAGCAGTGGCGGCAGGGGAATATCGCGGAAAAAACGGCTTTTTATCTCTTCCCTTCTGGCAGCAGCGAGTCCGCTGCTTGCTGGTTGGTTGAAAGGGTGGTCGGATTTTATCGTCCACCGATGTTCGATTGGTCCATTCCGGCGAGGTGATGCGGTATGAGGTCCGGCTGACACGTGGCTGTGTGTGTGGGGTGGGTTGCAGGAGTGGCCCCCTTCGCATGCGCGCGCTCTCGCACTATGACTGGATCCCGGGGGAAAGCTTGCCGTTACATCCTGCTGTTCGAGTTTCGGGGGAACCTGAAGCTACCTGAAGCACGATTAGGCTGTGATGAATTAATTCGCCCTCAGCGAGCTGCTTTTTATGCTTTCAGCTTCCCTGCTTTTCGGGAGATTAGAGTGGAAATAGATCTTTATTAGCGCACAATCAAGATCTGGTTAGGCGAGATTGCGTCTTAAAACTAGCATAATTTGTGAAACTAGTTGAGGGAAATGCAAATTCTGTCTTGTGTCTTATTTGGGAAATGCTTGGACACCTAAGTCCTTTGTATATTCGACCAGAGACATGTGTGAGAATAGTGCTCTTATCTTTCTAATATATTTCTATTATTGGAATCAGCTTGTCAGCACGTTCATGCAACACCAAATCCATGGCTCTACCCAAAGAACGTCCCACGAGAAACGATTTATTCGTGATGGAAAAGCTTAACTGAACTCCATTCGCCATTTAGGGCCTCGATCATGTTTCTGACGATAATTCTTTCGCTCTGCAATATTCAATCTCAGAAACTACTGATAAACGAATGCTTCAACCCAACACAGCACTTGCTTCTACCGTTCGCACCGCGAATACCTCTCATGCTGATTGAATAAGCTCCACCAGTGCCACCGTCCAAGACGCCCGCACGTTTTCATTGAACCTGCTGCACCCTTCCTCACCATTGCGTGACACTAAGTACCGAATGATGAAATTATTATTATCATTTCCTCCCGTGTATGTTTCGCCCCCAACCCGTGCACGACTGCGGCTCTGCAAAAATCGATTAAGCCACCGCATTCGAGCTTCTTTTAATGGTTGCTCGCTATCGCACTGCCGCAACGGCTACCATCCATCGTGCGCTGGCAGCTACCAGCTACTCCTGTGTGGGAAATCCTGGGAAGTCAATCCAAGCAGGCCATGCGCGAGCCCATCAACTGTACCGCCGACTGGTCACTCTCCCGTGCCGTGTGATCTTCGGAGGAATCACAAATGAACTGCTTCGAGCAACCGTTGCACCCTGCAGCGATGCAACGGTCATTATAAACGAATGAAAATATTCGGAACAATTTCCACCCGCTTATGATTGACATCGACGTGACCGACCGAGGGGGAAGGAGGTGGGCTTGCGCTAACGGCGGCAATTGCGCGTCTTACGCGACCGCGCAGTTACATACGCGATCGCGTTTTCAGCTCGCGTTCGTGCTCTCTTTCCACACCGTTCTAAACGATTTCATGCTTCAGCATTAACCCGCACACGGACGTGTTCTCGAGTGTGGTGGGAAAATGTAGCTTGATGATGCGTTTGGGTGGAGGAACATAATGATTCCTTCCCGGCCGGCGCTGATCGCGTCCATTTGAGGGAATGATCAAAGTTTCATTCATGAACTATCGCAAAACAAGGATTCTTTGAATGGTTGATAATTATGTTACATTACATACCTTTATGGTGGGACTAATTTCTCCAACAAATTATGTTTAAGATTGATAAAAAGTGGATTTGATTTGTTTTCAAATAAAGGCAATAAAATATAACACCAAGTTTGTTTCACAAAAGAAGGTTCTTTCTTTTTTCTGAAAGCAATAAAATGTTCCACCGAAAACATTTCCCCAACTAAGTGCATGCTGGCTTAACCCACGCATCAAACTCCTCCTTCACGTCTACCACACAACAGCGTAAAGAAGTCCAAAATTCAAACATCATCCGTCCCATTTGATTCAAAAAAGGATCCCATTTTATTAGTCACATTTTGTGGGTTGTGCAATTCATACGACACATCTCCCCCCGAAGAATGCCCCTTGGACGGGCAGAGGTTTCGCACGATCTCCCCAGCATCCCCATTATCTGCCGGCCACAGCTTGTCACATCGCCAGCGAACACACCAGACAGTACGCTCGTAAATCCTGCCCCAATCATAAATATCAATCAACATTCAGCTCCGGGGCCACAAAACACGACGCTGCGGACAGAAAATTGTAACCCCAAAGTGACGTTATACGGTCATAACGATGTTTAATGTTTTACGAGCCGAGTTTGACCGAGGCGACATGGGAGAGATAGAGACACAGTTTGTTGGTTTTGTTCGTTTCGTCCAAGCATCGAACAGCTTTACAGCCAATATGTCACACGCGCTTCTTTACTTTTCCTTCAGCGCCCGAGTCTCCGGACGACCACAGTAACGGATCTCCCCTGCGTCCCCGAGGACTCCGAAATCGAACGCCGTTTAGCAGCGCGGACGATCGCGCACATTAAAAATCGAACATGGTACAACGCCGATGAGGGGTTACGAGAAGAAAATCTTTAATTATCAATTAACGGTCACCACACTCGTGTGCGCGGCTATCATCAACGCGCCCGACCGTTGTACCTGCTCGATTCGATCATTCCCAAAGGGTGGTGGTGATCGTTCCCTCGTTTGCCGATTATTATTGCAGGCTTGTCCACTGAGGCACCCGATCCTGCCACGGGCCGAATGAAAACCCACGGCCACGCCACGGTCCCGATTCCGACAAACGATTCATTTGAATGTCAGACGGCGCATAAAACTCGATGTTATTATTAATGGGATGGATGGGGCACACGCGGGTCCGGCGCTTGCGTCCTGTGGGAGAACACAGGTATGAGTCAACAAGGGTCCACAGGCCCGGCTAAATGGCGCCCGTGTTTGTTGGAGCATTTGGATATGATATTCTGACTGACTCACTCATTTGGTTTGCAGGAGCTTCATTATGTGTGTGAGACCAGTTGTGAGCAGCAAATTCCAAGAAGCATTGCAAAACTTCCAGAAAAAAACGGAATTGTCCTCTAACTTCTCGCTGACTCCTAATGAAAACGCTGTTGTAGAACAGCAATAACCGAACAAACACCCCCAGTGCTCTTATTGTCGGAGGCGTTTTAATTACCTCACATACAAATGATCAAAAATGAAATAGAACCAGCGTTGCGAAATTGGCCGCCATTACGCGCACCCACTCGCGACATCTTCATTCTCGGTAATCGGGTTTCTGTACCGTCTCAAAAACAAACTTGGCTTTTAATTGCTGGCTGACTCGCTGCTTAAGCGACACAAAAAAAGCTCTTCCCAAAAATCAAAACGCCAAGCTCGATCATCTGTTTCTCCCTGCCGATCCGCACGCTACTAATCGATTCCAGCAGCGCAACAACAGCGCGCCCGGCCCGTTGCTCATTTGGCGTGGCAACTGCGTGACATAAATTATTGCTTTATATGTTAATGCGATCATTACTATTTATAGAAGCATCAAAATATTCACCTTCGTTTGGTTAATTATGCTTGCCGCGGCTGGCTACCCTCCCGGGGGGGGGGACCGAGGGAGCGCATCTGATTTTTCGGTGTTGATGCGTAGCCGTGCTAGTTCCTGCGGTGAGTGCTCCTGCTGCTTTTGTGCAGGCGAATCGGGATAAAGATAAAGCTCACGCATGCACTGCACTGCGCTGCTGCGCCCGGTTCGATGGAAGCATGTGATCATGTGCAGGTAAGATCACACATCTGGGGATGATCTTCATGTGGCAGGAAAGGTATCTTTAGGGGCAACAGGATGATTCTAAAAGAAGATGATCATGTTGATAGACGATCATTGGCGAGTGCAATTAAGTAAAAATGCAATTTCAAGCATGAAACGCTCTAAAAGCATTCCAACACACATTGGAATGAGCAGAGCTTGGTAGTCCTTGTACATCTTGCTGTTTACACATGTTACAGGATGCACTCCACCACAGTTCAGCAACGTTGAATTGCATTCTCCATATTCATTCAGCCCGAGATCCAAGACTCCACTGCATTCTCGCGCCTCGTTCGATCGCGATCGTTGTCTTTGCTTTGTTCTTCACTTGTCCTACCCAACGGTGAGAATGATTTTCAAGCATCCGAAGGGGGGAAGAAATACCAACAACAAAAAAATCACCAAATATTATTTACGAGCGTTTCGTTTGATTTTAATGTATCAATTAGTTTGATATTTTTATTTTTACGATTCACACAGTTTCGGGCAGCACACGGGCGAGAGAGATAGAGAGGGAATATGAAATGCCAACAGCGCGCAAAATGGTTCTGATTCTTGTTTTATTTGTTTTGCGTTTGTGTTAAACGTGCGCTAAGTGTTTCTGTGTGTGATTTTGGGAGGGTTGTGTGATTTTTTGTTCTTTTGCTGTTTCTATTTATTTTCGACCATTGAGATTATAATGCGGGAGACCATCGAGGTGGTTTGCCGCTGCATCGTCGGTTGCCCGTTGGCCGCTGGGATCGCTGGGATCCTTATTAGCAGTGTTCGCCTAATGATCAATCCATTTGTGGCGAATACACCTTCGCAGGATCGGCGAACAGCATGGTTGCGGCGGCGTGTTTCTGCAGTGCGGCTTTTTTGCGGCAAACTGTTTTCAATTATATCTGAACGAATATTTATCAATTTATTGCCATCATAATGTTTCGGCCACGGTTGATGAGCGGGACACTATAAATACGGAATGCTGTGCGCAAAACAAAACGATCGTACGAATAAGGCGTGGGGAGTGCACAAGATCATGTTACAGCTTAAGTTTGAGTAAGTGCAATATTTCAATTATAGTATTGTGCACATAAAATGTAAAATCACAATGCTGGTATGCTAATTCAGCCTGCATCGCAAAGTTTAACGCTTCTCCGACCCATAAATCAAACACTTCAGATGAAGAAGCCCCAAAATTAGGCTAATGATATAAATCGTATCATTAGAGCTTAAACAAAATCACCAAACAATCAATGGCCATTTCATCGCAAACCACTACCAACCCTTCTCCTCACAAGACGATGACCGTAGGGCAGATCCTTTTACCCCAAAATGCCAATCGTTTATCGCCTAAACCTTAGGCCTGAAAAGCTGCGAAAGCTCTCACGCTACATTGCGCCCCTTTTGTCGAAACGGTGAGCCACCAACACCACCTTCAAAGCCTTTCATTTTGGCTCCAAATCATCCTGATTAGTTTGGCCGTATAATTAAACAACAAAACGAAACGGTTCCCACCATCATGGGACAGCCGAAAAAAAAGCGAACCATTGGCTTAAATTGTAGGGTATGAGCTCCTTTTTTGCTGCTCCTGCTGCTGCTGCTGCTGTTGATGCTTCTTCCATTTCACCAGGATCCCCATTTGTCTAGCGCGGGAGAAGATTTGGCACACGAGGCAAGGTGTCCCGAACGCCCCCCAATCCCAGGGAATGTGCATAATGTACCACGATCGCGGTACGTCTTTTGCCATTGTTGTTTGACTCCTTTACGTCAAGCCTGGCGAACCATTCGCTCCCATCGATTCCTAGACACAAACACACATAAGCGCGAGCGCGCGATTCCTAGACGCTCATCAATCAACCGCAACGAACCCCCCGAAAAGCTCGCCATTTCGCCGGGCGTTCGGGACCAAACCCCCCTCGATCACATAATCTCAAGAAGCTAGGCAATAAACTAAAGACCACCGGCTCTTTCTGCACAATTGATCGATGGAACGAAGCGACCGAGCGACCCATCTCAATGGCACAGGTTGACCGAGGTTGAAGGGACTAGGCCACACGAAACTATCACGACCAACTTCTTTCCCTTCAACCTAGGGCGATCCTAGGGACTTCTTAGCGAGATGATGATTTATGACGGAAGAAAATTAGTCTCCCGTTTGTTTGTGTGTTATTTTGTGGTTTTCAGCTCGCTTTTTTGCCCCTTCTCTCGCTCTCTCTCTCTCAATCCAATTGTGACTGCCCAAATTACTACTTGCCCCCTTCGCTGAGCCATTTTGTAATCAAACATCGAAGGCGGGAGGCTGATAGTTTCATTTCGCATTAACGCAAACCATCCTCACAGTCACATTCGCTTTTTTCCCCCTGTTCATTACACACTCGAGAGGCTTAAAGATTTATTTGTTTGTCGCTTTTTTTCTCTAAAGCTTTGGCTTTGTTTTTTTGGGTTGACGAAACGAAAACTCTGATTAAGAAGCGTGTCTTTTGGGCTGGTTCGTTGCTCGATCGTGTTCGTGTTCGTTCGAGAAAACCCGTTACATCAGGTCGCAGTGATCGAAAACGGCACCAGCGGCTAGCAGCGTTGTGCCTAGGCGGAGTGGGAATGATTAAACATTACTCACCTCATAATGCGCTTTGATCCCACACAATTAGGGGCTGCAAAGTGGGTGCTATTATAGCATAATTGACCTGTTATTAAATATCGCTTAAAACAAGCGTGGTGTGATCGAGCCAGTGCCCGGGAGAGCTAGGCTAAATACGTCATCTAAAACGGCTGGGGCGTAGAGTTGGTGTAAATAATCAATAGATGTGGGAGCGTATCGAGCGGAATAGGAGTTTTTAGTCCATTGATTAGTGTTTGTAATTAAGGTAGAATAATGTAAGGAATGAATTCACTTAATCAATGTTGGTTGAGTAGGTTCACGAGTATCAATATGATGAAATTGAGCTCCTTTGAGCAACTCTATGGATACAATGACAAAAGTTTCTTCTCTTTTTGCTTCTAAGGCATTATAAAAATATTCTAAAAAACATTTCAAACCAACAATATATTTCAGCAACTTTTTTACGTTACATTTGCATTTGCGCCATGTCGTACTGCTCAAGACTCACACGTACATTTATTTCCCCTTCATTTAAAGCCCCCTTCCCTGTTTCTTCGCAAGCTTCTTACTCTGTACCGTTTTGTTCGCTTTATCGTGGTGCTTTCCTTTGCGCCCACCCGAAAAAAAATGACGCACACAACAATCACGGAGGGCAAAGCCACACACAACCGTGAGATCGCACATTTTAATTTAACGCTGCAACCCCGTCCGCCCGTCCGTCCGGCATCGCCGCGGACACACGGCCAAGGCATTCGTTGGAATTTCGTTTCGCGATGTACGCTCAAGCAAAAGGACAAGGAAAAATCGAGCCCTGCACACAAAAAAAGGCTTCGCGAAAGGGGGAGGCAACATGCGCGGAATGCGCGTTCCTTTGCGCTCTGGTCGTGGAAGTGGAACCGCCAGTGGAACCGCCGGTACCGCACGCCCAAATTCGGTACCGCGAGGACCCACGCCCGACCAAAACCCATGCGAAGACAAACAATCAGCTCACTTAGCCTGCCATCGTCCTCCCCGTGACGTGACCATATGGGTTGGGGAGGGAGCGGACGGGCTGTGTGCACAAGGTACACAAGGTCCTCCCGGGGGCGATCGCGAACTGCAGTGGCGCAGATTCGAGTCGCGTTTGATTTTGCGTCTTCGTCGCCGCGTCGTCGTTGTGGTTGTCGTCGGGTGAGATACTGCGCGCAACAGTACACGGGTGACGGTAATCGCCCGGATCGAAGCCGGGAAAGGATTGCACACAGCGCTACAAACAATCCTCCCACGGCCGAACGCGCCCAGCCCCAGTCAGTAATCGCACCGTTTATGCCGGGGCAGAGCCGGGATGAAAATAAAATGCGCAGCAAAGAACGAGAGCAGGCGAGGGAGGATACGCTAGCCGGAGGCGAAATTCTGCACACCAACAGCTCGTTCGACGGCGGCGACGGCGACGTTCTGGAGACGTTGTTCAAAATCGTCCAGTCCAAAAGTTTGCATAAGTCTCGCTCCCCAATCCATCGCCTCCCGGTGGATCGGCAATCTAGCTCAGCTTCAGAGCCCAGCGAAGTAGCCTGGGCATATGATCCTGTGTGTGTGTGTCTCCAAGGCAACATCAGGGGGATGGGGCACAAAGACGAATGGAGAGAGAGAGAGAGAGAAAAAAAAAGCAAAACGGAATAGCAGCGAGCGGGGGAACACAAAAATTTATATAAAACCCGCCCGGGAACAGCGTGGGAAATGCACAGTAGTGTGTCTCTAATGTCTTATGTTTTGCCTCCCTTTGCTGTGGGGGGAGAGAGAGCAAACGAGCATGCGAAAAGGGGAGAGGAAATACCATGGTGCCCAGAGCACCGCGATGGTGAGAGTCGCGAAGAACGCGTGTACCACACAGTCCATTCGGTGCAGGAATTCGGGAAAAGAAGCCGGTGGTCCTGTGGAATGGCAGCCGCCCCAATAGCCGCCCCCGGGAATCGAGCCGAGAGACAGAGCGCGACTGTGACTGTTTGTATGTATGTGTGTGTGTTGAAGAAGGGAGATGGATTGGGGAGGAAATTGGAGAGCAAAATGGGGAGCGGAACAGATAAGGACGGACAGTTGAGCGCTTCTTTTCATGTAGCCCCACGCAGACTGACTCCACGCAAGGGGTCGAGGCCGGGTAGGGAAGTATTTGGGGTGGGCCATTCTGGTGGTGGGTTTTGTGTGAAACCATTTACTGTGGAGCCTGCGTCCATTGGTAGACAGTTTGACAGTGAAGGGTTAGGTTCGTTGTCTTATTATTATACTTAAAAAAACGGTTAAAAACTTACTTTTTTGTTAAAAACTACCTTTTCTTTACAAAATTCAAAATAATAAAATTTATAGATTATTTTCTACCACAAAACTGCATCTTGAAAATATCAAACAATTAAAGCGTAGCGTTTTTGGCACAAACCTTTGCCTACTTCGATGGCCCGTGTAAATGCCAAATCCATGCAGAGCGCCAAACAATCGAGCACTGTTGCTCCAAACGCACATAATGGCCAGTAAATAACGAATTGCTATTATTGATCGCACAGGGCAACATGCAGGCAAAGGCGAAGAAATAAGGAAAGAAAAACGACGGCAATCGAAAACCTTTGCTGAACGATCGAGGGGAAATCGATTGATAAATCAAACATCGTGACCGTTGCTGGGTGCGGCACCGGATTCGAGCCCGTTTCAGTCCGTGCGATCGTTCGGTAAGGGTAGGTACGGGCGCCCTCCTCCCTCCCAATCGATTGTACCACCGAGGACCATCACCACACGCCGCGGCCCATCTGGGCAGGATCGGTGTGGAAGAACACACATACATAAACGGCACAGGTAAATGCCTATAATCAAAACGCGAAGAAGCTAAAACGGCGCAAGAGAGGCATTAAATTCCACCACGTTTGTGCCGCCGTCGAAGGGAGGAATGGGGTATGAGCAGAGCCGGGGAGGCACAAATAACAATAACAATAAGCTGGCGAGCGAGCCCTTTGGGGCCATAGAGGCGGAGTAATTTCGGAGTCCAGCCTGATACCTGGGACACACACACACACACACAAACTCCACCTCACGTGGACGGGGCACGTATTCGATTGGCTTAAGTGCGGCCGTCGTCTTCGTCGCCGTTCTGCAGGAATGTTTTGGGCCGAATTTCGATTCGGTTTAATGCGGCGCGTTTCATACTGCGCACTGCGTTGTTAATTCGTCGTTGAGGTGGTGTACTTTTGTACCATCCCGAACGCGTTGTACGTAAACGTACCTTCGATAAAGCAGTAAAGTATGGGCTGTATTAACAACTTAATCAGCAATCAGCCAGCGTACGATGGTTGGTACAGGCAGAAGCAACGAAAAGTCGTGGAATTCAAAATGGTGCTTATTCGAATGGAGCTTGGATGAGAATGAAACTACTATTTTCATACAAATATGTATGTTTTTGCAATGATTTTAATAGAACGAGAATCTTTAGTTGAATTTCCGCTTAAGAAGACCTTAAGATGATCATGAAGGCTTTAAATGAAAACTATAATGACAGAGTCAACCTCTTATTACATTTAATGGTAAACTGGTCGTATTATGGCCAAGTCTCTTTAATACTTCATTCTTTGATCTGACTATTCCATATTAAATTTATTTACCAACTTAAAAATCATATGCACGAGGAAACAGCATGTAAAAAGTAAAAAGCATATCACAGATAGATTTTCATGACGTGTACAAATAATATACTAAACTCGATACTATCAAACCAACAGAGCAGCATAACATTTGACTTTCTTCACGAGGTACACTCTAAACACTAAATAAAACTTTGTCATTCATTCATCGTTATCCTAGGTCAACTAATAATCATTACATATCCGAAATAGGAAAAGAAAGATAAACTGGAAAGGATTTTTGCTGCATGAGAACATTAGTCTGTGTCAAAATAATACCTTCTTCTTAATGTATTGACCTACGCGATGCTCCAAGTCGAAAACAGATTCCTCCCGAAGATTAGAAGCGAATAACGTCTGGCTTTCACAGAACCAGGAGGTGTCTAACATAAATCCCTTTATATAAGTTTGTTTAATTTGCTTCTTTATGTTATTGTTACAAAAAATAAGCATTTCTCGAGAAATACGACTAATTTCATTATTGGTGTCGATCGTTACTCCATCCTGTAACGGTTACCCGTACCGTACCGATTATTGCAGTTTAAATCTACCAGTAATGTCAGATGGTTTATACCAGCGCGGTCCAACCTCCCGATCCCGGCACGATTTTCCCCGAAGTTTGACAGCTCTCGCAGCGAGAGGAACACAAGCATTTCTGTACATCTTTCTCGTTTCAGGTAAATTGATAATAATTATTTATCAATGAATATTTAGAGTTAGCTAAACTCCCCCACTCCCTTAATCCCTTCCGACGGACGCACTGTACGCGGTACGTGCATCGGATTATCCCGCCCTATCACTGCCTCGGTACTGCGGTACAGACCGACACAGAAGTTGTTCCGCGTACACTTTCATCGCCAAGGTCGCCGCGGTCGGTCAGAAAGTGAAGGAGTAAAAAATCTCGTCCTTCCAGCATATTCCATACAAAGCTGTGTGTGCGTGCGTGAACAGATATTTGGCAAAATTGCAACCGCGCGGCGCCTCTATTGGCAGTGGAAATATTAACCTTTTTCGTCCTTTACTTCGACAGTGACTGGGGGCCGGACGCAACATCCACACACACTCACACACGTCACACACGTAGTTCAGTCGTCGTGCAGAGCTTGAAGCGATTGGACCACTGCCGTTAAAATGTTACGAACAATCATCGTACGAAACGAGAATCTCCTGCTGCAAGGATCGGTCCGCAAAATACTGAAAGGAACTGCCGTCCGCTCGCTCAGCAGTGAGTGCGCCAAACGATCAGCCGCCGGCCACCGCAGGTAGGTTCCGTCCGCCGAACTGCTGCCGCTGTTGGTTATGTAATCTCCGGAAAACGAGATAAATCGGTGAATTTGTCGGTGGTTTGCACACTGCTCCCGTCTGGAAGCAACCGGTGAAATAATGGCACGTGCCATTGCGTGTCCGCCTGCCCTCCGGGAAGGACAAATGACTGTTTGGAGTGCGGTGGAAGTGTGGCCTTGGTTTTGATATACGATATGTTGTGTAATCTAAGCAACCCACTCACCACTCACTGTCTAGGCGCCAGCGGGTGGGAGGGAGGGAGGCCGTGCTTGCAAAACGTCATCATGTGCATGTGCGTGTGATTGTGTGACGATGTTTACCGAAAGATAATTGATGCAATCAGCTGCAATTGCACAACAAATGCAGCTTTACTGATTTTTGCGAACGTTTCGTTTGTCTATTCTGCTGTTTTAGAAGCTCGCACAACAACTTATCGAACGGTCGCAGCAGCCTGAAGGAGGTGACATGGAGAACGAACTTTGTCCGCGGATATTGCAGCGGCTTTCCGGCCCACTCGAAGGTCCTGCTGCCGGCCCTGTCGCCCACGATGGAGCTCGGAACTATCGTCAGCTGGGAGAAGAAGGAGGGCGACAAGCTGAATGAAGGTTTGTTTATGTTTACTTGGTGTAGTAAACGAATGCAGCTTTGCATACGAATACGGCGTGCCGTGCTTCGCGTAGTTTGCAATATTCCCTATGACCTTGCTGACATTCAGCCAGCATGGTTGTGCATCGGACGCGCTCGGTCGACCCGACCTTATCGCATGATCCGACTGATCCACTCGAATGCTTGCCAAGCTATCAGCGAAGAGGGGCGAAGAAGTGATGATGATGTTTGTGCAATGATCTGACGCTTTTCCCTTCCCCGTAGGTGATTTGCTGGCGGAAATCGAAACCGACAAAGCAACCATGGGATTCGAGACGCCCGAGGAAGGCTACCTGGCGAAGATCCTGGTCCCGGCCGGCCAGAAGGATGTCCCCATCGGCAAGCTGGTGTGCATTATCGTTGAAAATGAGGCCGACGTGGCAGCGTTCAAGGATTACAAGGATACGGGAGGTGCGGCTAAACCGGCTGCTGCGGCTGCTCCCGCACCACCACCACCGGCCGCCGCCCCACCAACACCAACGCCACCGCCAGTCGCTGCCGCACCCCCACCGCCACCAATGGCGGCCGCCCCTCAACCCATGACTGCGGTGGAGCAGCGTGGACCCCGTGTCTATGCCAGCCCGATGGCGAAGAAGCTTGCCGAGCAGCAGCGTTTGCGATTGGAAGGTACGACGGTGTTCCGGCACATTAACCAGCTTTGGTACAAACACAGCAGCAAACACGTCATGACTAACGCCGCATGCATTCCGTTCGTTTTATTTCTTTTTTTCTCGTCATACTTCCCTCCCCCACCGCGAAAAAGGCAAAGGATCCGGCTTGTTTGGTTCACTAACGTCTAAGGATCTTGCAGGTATGCAAGCGGCCGGTGCTGCCCCATCGGCCGGCGGTGCGCCTGCTACCGCCGCTTCCATCCCTGCCGGTGCGGCGTACGTCGACCTGCCGGTATCGAACATCCGTGGTGTGATTGCGAAGCGATTGCTCGAGTCGAAGACCACCATCCCGCACTACTACCTGACGGTGGACGTCAACATGGATCAGGTGACGAAGCTGCGGGCCCGCTTCAACAAGCAGCTCGAGAAGGAGGGCGTCAAGCTGTCGATCAACGATTTCGTCATCAAGGCGGCGGCAATGGCCTGCAAAAAGGTGCCGGAAGCGAACTCCGCCTGGATGGATACGGTGATCCGTCAGTTCGACGCGGTCGATGTGTCGGTGGCCGTGTCGACCGACCGGGGACTGATTACGCCGATTGTGTTCTCGGCCGACCGGAAGGGCATTGCCGACATCAGCAAGGATGTGAAGAATCTGGCGGCGAAGGCGCGCGACGGCAAGCTGCAGCCGCAGGAGTTCCAGGGCGGCACGTTCAGCGTGTCGAACCTGGGCATGTTCGGGGTGACCCATTTCTGCGCCATCATCAATCCGCCCCAGTCGTGCATTCTGGCCGTCGGTGGCACCCAGAAACGTCTCGTACCTGACAAGGACTCAGAGAAGGGGTAATGTTGTAATGCAAATGCAGATGCAAAGGGGAAAGGTTGTGACTGATTAAGCTTTTCTTTATCACTCGGAACAGCTTCAAGGAAAGTGACTATGTGTCGGTAACGCTCAGCTGTGACCATCGTACGGTTGATGGTGCTGTCGGTGCCCGCTGGTTGCAGTACTTCCGCCAGTTCCTGGAAGACCCCAACTCGATGTTGCTGTAAAGTGTTGTAAAAAGTGTTCTTCGACGGTAAGTTTTGCTGTAATTTGTGGGCATTCCCGTGTCCCGTGTGATCATTACTATTCTTCTTGTACTTGTAGGCCCTCTATTTGCCTTGTGGCAGCAAAATTAAAGAAAAAACGAAACGAATGTCCATCTTCCATCAGGGGGTGCTACCAGAGCGAAACACACACACAAGTAAGGAGGATGATACATGAAAGAGTGGATATAGAAAAAACATACTACTAGTAGTGGCCAGAGCCAGTGGCCAAAGGTAAGGAAAAGTATTGATGCTTTAGTTGCATAATTACTGCACTCATTCGTCCCAGGATGTGTCGCGTCCTATATCGAACGCTACGCAACGCAACGCAACAAACAAAGAAAAGAGAAGGTCATCGGACCACCAGTGAAGATGATGATGGACTGATTTCCCTCCCTAGCAACGGATTTCCCCCTACATCGCATACTTATGTACCAAATAGTTAATAGTTCCATACCGAGATTGACGAGCAATACACGAGCAACGCAGGACACTTTTAGCTGCAAATGCTGCCGAAAGTAACCAATTACCTGTTCATAGTGTAGGCCATAGAGAGACAGAGAGAATGAAGGAGACGTTATACCGTTGTACAATAGGAACAGAGGGCCGTACCGCTCATATATTATATATGCTTATTGAATAGTAGTCACACATACACAGGGAGGGGAAACATTGCACTGAAAGAAGGAAACAACCCGTACAACAACAGCATCACAATTAAAATACGAGATCTGCTCATATGTTTGTTGCGCATCCCCGAGTGTGAGTGTGTGGCAGACCGGGAAGCCAATGAAAAGCGAACAAAATCATCACCACCACCCTTCCTTCCTTATCGGCTACTCTTTCTTCAATTCGGCAATGAAATCGGCCACGAGCGTGACTGTCGCGACGCGCAGCCGCTTGTTGGAATTGGAATTGGTACGAAAAAGTCATGCAAACATCTTCCTCTATCAAACAGCGCTCCTAAAGCCACCAACACATCGGTCGAGTCTTGGAGGTTGAAAGACCGCGGATGAGCCACAGATAGAGCGAACAGAAGAAAAGACACAAAGACATCAAACGTAAACAAAACAAAAAATACTAACGAGGGGACAAATTTAGACGACACTTGATAATGATAATTGATGTTTTGCTTGTTGAACAAGATCTTTATTGTATAGTTTTGTTTTATTGCGCTACTATTATTTTTAACATCGAGGAATAAATCAAATTTATTTATTGGTTACCGTTGGTTCACCGAAGGCACTTAATTGTAACAGCCCCAAAGCGCTCATTTGAATGTGTCGTTCGTTTTCGTCGTCGTCCCAGTGTGTTGTGTTGTTCGCCGAGACAATAAAGCACACACCACACGCACCAGGCAGTTGGTATTTGAATCTTGAGCAAAACAATTATTGTGATCGTACAGAATCGAAAATTTTAGTTTAAAACAAAGCACCACCACCAGTCAGTCAACCAGGCGTATGAAATATGTACTAGAAAATGCAAGATACAGGATACAAATACAACAACCTATCGGAGCTTACTTCGGAATTGTATCTCTTTTGCGGCAAAGGAACCTTATTCCAATCAGAAACTCAACGCAAAGAAAACAGATCAATGTGTGAACCAGGTGGAAGAATAACAATCGGCGTTTTTGCAACCCCATTTCCCCGTCTCGCTTAGCGAGATGTGGCTTATTTAATGTGGATAGTTTGTACAGTTTCAGCATTTACGTGTTTGAGCAACTCGACCACGATCGCACGTTCAATCGATCACGTCAAAGTCCATCTCGCAGCAGCCGCGCACGTTCAGCGTGTCCAGATTGGTGCCAGGGATGTGGAACAGCATCCGTACGCGATACGTGCCCTTGCCCATCGCGATGTACTGCTCCAGGTACTTGATCTTCAGCACCGCAGCATCGAGATTGTAACGACCCTGTCGATGAAACAGAGAGAGATTGTAATGACCTTCCAAAACAGCTACTCTGTAACTAAATTAAAAACTTACCGTCATCCTGCCACACCGATCACCGTTGGTCATCGAGCTGGCAATGAAGAACCAGGGCCCACTGTCGTCGGAATGGAACCGATCGCAGTGCATCGGCTCAATGTACTCCTTCGGATTGTCGAGACAAATTTTCGCCGTCTGCTGTTCACACTGGTAGGTCGTGATGATCAGTTCCCACTCGACGTCGTCGGACGATTCCCGCACCTCGTACTCCGCGTGCAGCGTGTCGCAAACGCCCTCGGAATCACGATCAAAGCGTACCGTTTCCAGCGAGATGGGCATTTCGTTGTACGCAAGCTTCACGTCTTGGCAGTTGGAAAACATGGTCATGTTGACACGCTGCAGGTTGGCGGTGAAGTTAAGCAAACGTTTACACTCTCCACACTGATACTGCTGTTCGCGCTACTTACCAATCCATGAGAAAGTTCAAAGGTACCACAAATGATAAGCACATACAGCAAGGTGCACCTTTTGATAGCCATTTTTCAAAGAAGGAAGTGAATTTACCCTCCAGCTTCGTGGTGAGTAGTGAAATTGAGCTTCACTGCAGTTGTGCCGATCACTTTATAGTTATCAGAAGGTATCGGAAGGGCTTGGTTTTCGTTTCAACAGCCGCTCCTCGGATATAGTCATTATTATGACGGTGCAAAATTTGCGTAAACGCTATGGCATACTGCATTTGCGTAGAGCTGTAATTTATGCGTAGACTATCGAATTAGGCGCACGTGCTCGCACTGTTGAAACGGGACGGAGCAGTTTCGGTTACATTGATTAATATATTAACCAATAATTGATGAGTGTCTGTATGGTTTGCCAGGCACGTTTTTTCGAAACATTCGTTCGAGATATATCGGTCAGTTGTAAGTTGCGATCATAGCGATCAGTGACCGCCTCCAAGAAGGTGGATATGGAGATCCTATAAACACGTTGATCTTGTAATACCTAATTCCGAATTCAGTTATTTTCGATCGAATTCCACCAACATAGCCAACAAAACATGTTTTCAGTCCAAAAAAAAGCGTTGTGTAGATTTTGAATTTTCCACCGCCTTGTACAATTGGCTCAGTATTTTCACTGGGAAGTATCGCCGTGGCTGGAAAACATTCAACTGGTTGCGACTAGAATCATTTAGACACAGAAAATGTGTCGTATGCGCTTAAATGACTTGCAATTATTCATTTTATTTATTTTTGCCTTAAAATAGCACAGGATTAACTATTTCTTTTATTTCTACTCATTCGCATTCCAATTTCCTTCACAAACTACGCGCAGTGTATTGATCGCAACTGTCAACGCAACATGACAACGCACCTGACAGCGAAACATACACGTACCCGCTTCGTTGTCGTACAACTTGTCAAACTTTTGTCAAAATTTCTAAATCTAGCAATTTAGAAACGAAAAAGAAAAGAAAAAGCAAAGTGATTTCTATTCCATTGTGTAGAATTTTACATTGCACTCGGTTTGTTTGGCGTAAAGAAGGTTGTCTTCTGCGCACCGACGACTCTTGCTTCACTTCGGTGCCAGTTTTCTACACTGCCCACACGCCAGTCGGTCGGACGGATTAGCCAACGGGGGCGACTCTTCGGTAGGCAGTCGTCGTAGGAGAGGAGTGCAATCGCAGCGATTACTCGACTTGCTCGATTCGGTGCGACACCAAAACCGATTCCGCACGGTGGTTCCTGTCCGTTGCCACGGTTCGCATTGATTTGTGATCGACTCCTGTCCCATTATCCTTGCCACATTACGTAAGGAGAAGTGGTGCGAAGACACAGCCTGCGGAGGGGGAAAAGGTAACGAGGCCACCGTTGATAACACTGCTGCACACCCGCAAGAAGAGGAGTAGAAAGAGGCCGCTGGTGAGGAAGTACACTCCCGAGTCGGTTGGATGTTTGTTTGATAAAAAAGTGGTGGCAAATATTGCTCCAACCCGTCAATCCGCCCTTCTGTTGGCCAGAAGAGAGCAGCGCAAGTGTGGAGTGGCAGTGGAGTGGTAGTTCCACCGTACGCAGCTTGTTAGCACAGGTGATCACACATCACAGACGGCCATCCATCAACGAAGCGGAAACGATTGGCGTTCGGGCGAAACGGCTGTGGCACGACCACCGAACGACGGCACGAGCGCACCAGCACCACCAGCATGGATAACGATGGGCTGTCGAACGAGCAGACGGAAAAGGTGCTCCAGTTCCAGGACATTACCGGGCTGGACGATATGAACGTGTGCCGCGACATACTGATCCGCCACCAGTGGGACCTGGAGATCGCCTTTCAGGAGCATTTAAACATACGCGAGGGGCGCCCGTCGGCGTACGCCACCGAGTCCCGGGCGCCCGCCGTCATTAACGATCGCTTCCTGCAGCACGTGTTCTCCAGCGCCCGGACCAGCCCGTCGCGCGAGCCGGGCGGAATCGCGGGCGTGATCGGGTACATGTTTAACTACATGGTTAACTTTTGGTGCAGCGCGTTCTCGTCGCTGCTGTCGTCGATCCTGGGGCTGTTCCGCGACCAGGAAAGCATTCCGGCCGATCCGCTCGGCGACGTGCTGAAGTTCATTCAAACGTACAATGAAAAGTACCCGGAGCATCCGGTGTTTTACCAGGGCACGTACTCGCAGGCACTGAACGATGCGAAGAACGAGCTGCGCTTCCTGCTAGTCTATCTGCATTCCGAGGCGACGTCCGAGGCGGTCGCGTTCTGTCGCGGCGCCCTGTCCGACCCGCTGGTGATCGAGTACGTCAATCGGCGGATGCTGTTCTGGGGCTGCGATATGGCCTCGCACGAGGGCAAGCGGGTGGCGACCACGGTCAGTGTCCGTACGCACCCGACCCTGCTCATCATCGGCATGCGGGCGAACAAGATGATCATTATGGGCCGGCTGGAAGGTGACTGTTCGGCGGAGGAGCTGATCCGCCGGATGGACACGGTGGTGAACGATAACGAGGTGTGGCTCAATCAGGCCCGCCAGGATCGGCTCGAGCGCGATCTGACGCAAACGTTGCGCCAGCAGCAGGACGAAGCGTACCAGCGCTCGCTGCAGGCCGACCAGGAGAAGCAGCGCCGGAAGCAGCAGGAGCGGGAGGAGGCGATGCGCATCCAGGCCGCGATCGAGGCGGAACAGGCGGCCGAGCAGCAGCGCAAGGAGGACATCGAACGGTTAAAGCTCGATCTGGCCCAGCTAGTGCCTTCGGAACCGGAAGCCGGTGCGCCCGACACGATCAGCATAGTGTTCAAGCTGCCGAGCGGGCTGCGGTTAGAGAGAAGGTTTAGAAGCACCGACACAATGAGGGTAAGAACGCGCCGGGTGCACCAGCCAGCGTGAACCGCGCCTAATCATGCTTCGATCATGCTTCTTTTGCAGGATATTTACCACTTTATTTTCTGCCACCCGGATGCGCCCGACTCGTTCGAAATCACCACCAACTTCCCGAAGCGCGTGATCGAGTGTTCGGGCGACGAGCCGGGACAGACGCTGCTGCTGTCGGGGCTGAAGAACCGCGAGGTACTGTTCGTCGCCGATCTGGAGGCGTAGTGTGATAAAGAATGGATTGTCGGAACACCATCACGACCACCACCACGACCACCACCGGCACCAGCAGAAGCAAACACTGCGCGATGTTAACACCGATTTGCTTTTTGAACCGTTAATGCTACTCGCGCACTGCCAGCTGCCAACTGGCGGACAGGAGGAAGATTTGAAGGGGGGGTTCAACTCGCGATGGTCGTGGGGATGGCGCAACGGATGAACCCGCAGCTACAACATATATACCTTGTAGTAGACGGCCACCGTGAGTGCGATTCCTTTTTCTCGTTCTTTTCGAAGGCAAACGGTGCAGGAGGAGAGCAAGCGCAAGACAAATCGGAGAAAAAAGGCGTTTAATTTTTAAGAAGATCCGTTTTCTAAGCTTGAAGCGCAACAACTTGTGTGTGTGTGTGTTAGTGTGTTTGTGTGGAGAAAGCACGAGACTTGGTGGCCAACGCGGACGCCGCGCGGTGACAGAGAGAAAGAGAAAAGGGGAACGTTTACAATACCAAATGGTAGTAATTGTGAATACTTATTTGTTGCTTACGTGAAACTCTTAACACTGTACATTCAGCTAGAATACAGAAGCATAAATAGTCTCTATCGAATGTTTTTTTTACAGTTCGCTGTATGGGTTCTTTCGTTTGAAGATCGCCCTCTATGGCGTACGGCTTGGCTGTATAGAGAACTGAATACGCGTGAATAAAATCGATTTATTTCCTTTTATTTTGAACCATAAAATACACAATGGCGTTTAGGGCACTGTCTGGTTTACGCCACAATTTGTTCGCAATACATACGCAAGAACGATGTAAATAAGATATCACTTATAATAATTTAAAAAAAAAAACGGAGGAAGCTATGAAGTAAGGTTAGAGTAATAAAAGTATAGAAAACCATTACGTTAGGACCATTTAACCTTACGCTGGAACTATCCAATACTTCTGCCGCATGGCCACGTCACTGTAAATTAGACCGTAAATATGGTTTCGCTGCATTAATACTACACACTGGCAGTTGTATAGGGTTTTCGCTGGCCGTCCGACCGTCCTAATCCTCAGTCTTAAATGCACCGTCTTCCGGGAGTCTCGCTGGAGACGGCCACAGTCCTATATCAGCACGTCGTTGGTGCTGTTAATGTTGATCGGAGGTAGATAGATCGAGCGTATCTGGGCCCGCAGCCGCGCAATGTCCACCTCCTCCCGCTCGAACTCGCGGATGATCTGCTCGAACTGCACCAGCCCCTCCCGGTTGCCCGGGAAGCCGTAGTCCTTGATGACCTCGATCTGGATCTGCATCACCAGCGGGAAGACGTTCTGCATCATCTTGATCATCTCCTTGCCCGAGTTGGACTTGGCTTCGGCGAGCTTTTTCGAGTTATCCGGCTGGTTGACCGTTTTGAGGATGTCCACCAGTATGGTTTTGCCCGTTTCGGCGTTAAAATTCGATAGATACGACATGGCGTGGTGAACGGGCGACTGCTGCGATGGAATTGTTTTTATTGTCCACTGCACAAAGAAATAAACAATCTTGCTTTTTCTCGGCGTGGCTGTATTGGTGTGTTGAAGCGTAGCTGTCAAATCATTGGATGTGCCAGTGCTGCCAGACAGCAAGTTTATCAGTTGATTTTTGAATTATTTTGATGGATATTTTTATGAAGCTTTTAATTTACGATAGAAATAGAGAAAACATTTATTGTAAATCACCTCCAAGGGAACACAATCACAAATTCTCCCAACTGCATTTGAAACACGAACAACTTATCCAACACTGGCAACACTGCAGCACACTTGTCAGCTGATTGCAAAACATTGCGAACTGCTCGCCGTACCGATCGATTGCGCAAAGATGAAACGCGACCCGTTACCGTTATTGTGAGTTTTTCGACCTTTTAATTTACGGCTTTCGCTTCAGCACAAACTTCGCCCACACCACGCGCGCACGATGTTGCTGTCGTCGAGTTCCACACGGGTTGCGGCACGGATGGGCGTCAAGATGCTTGCACGCGGCATTGGCCAAACGGCCCACTACCACGGGCCGCTACTCCAACTGTGCTGCCCTAGCAGTAGCAGCGCGGGTTTTACCGCACCGACGAGCCTGTTTTCAGCCACCAACACCACCACCACCACTACCAGCACGGTACGGGGCACCCAGGAAAGGTGGATGCAGCGGTTCGAGTCGGAAAGCATTCCCGAGCCGGAAACGTCCATCGTCAACATCATTGCACACGTGCTCGACCTGTCCGGGCCGGGCGAGGTGGGCAACCATCAAAACTCGGCACTGAACGAAGCGCAGATGGCAAAAATCGAACAGCTCTGCCAGTGCCGGCTGGCCCGCATGCCCATCCAGTACATCGTGCGCGAGTGGGACTTTCGCGATCTGACGCTGAAGATGGTGCCGCCGGTGTTTATACCGCGCCCGGAAACGGAGGAGCTTGTCGAGCTGATACTGCAGCAGATGGACACGCAGCGAGAAACGCTTTTTCTGGAGATCGGATGTGGTACGGGCGCAATAAGTCTTTCACTCTTGAAGCACGCCCCCAAGGTGAGATGAATGGTGTTATTTTGTTGCCAGCCAGGCCTTTAATTTCCTCTTCTTTGCACACAGTCCTCTGCAATCGCGATCGACCAGAGCCGGTATGCGTGTGAGTTGACGCGCGAGAACGCCGAAACGGTGGGCCTGCACGAGCGGTTGCGTATATTCAAGCACAAAGTGGTGGACGATCTGCCGGCGGAGCTGGGCGGGCAGCAGTTCGACATGATCGTTAGCAACCCGCCGTACGTGCCGTCGGTGCTCATTCCCACGCTCGATCCGGAGGTGAAGATCTACGAGGATCTGCGCGCGCTGGACGGCGGGAACGATGGTTTGACTGTGATAAAGGCCATCCTGCGGATAGCGGGCCGACATCTGGCCAAGGATGGCGTTCTGTGGCTGGAGGTGGACAGCACACATCCACCGATAATAGAGGAGTTTCTCTCGAAGCACGGTGAACTGATGGGATTACGGTTTTTGGCATCGTATAAGGATCTGTTTCAGAAGGATCGCTTCGTGGAAATTGCTAAGCTATAGACGGGCGGGCGAGACGGGCCCGAATAGTTGAGCATAAACAGGAACATAGTGCAGATAATTGAAGTGTCAACATGTCTGTTGAATTATACGTTTTCGAGTGGCATGGTATGGCATTGTTCTCTCTCTCTCTATATCTATCTATTTCTCTTTGGCAGCCTTACTCCTCTGGCTACACTCGAAAAAAGCTTTATTCTCGTATAGAAACGAATAACTTATTAGAGCAATCGGCCCTTGCAGTTCTTTTCGCCACAGCTGCAGGTTAGATGCTTTCCCTTGACGGAACCCACGTCATAGTTATAGTTCCACGTTAATTCCGTACCGGCTTTAATGTTACGCTCCGCAAAGAACGCTACCCAGGGGAACCGCAGATCGTGCGTATCGACAAACACGTTCTGGACGAAGAGATTAGGATCGCAGGAGTGCTGCGGTGTGGAAGGGAGGGGTGGGGCGGCGGAGATGGAAGGGCACAATGTAGCCAAAACATAAAAGAAAAAGACAGTTAAATCGTTTGCATCGTAGGAGGTAAAGGCAGCGCCGTTTCTACTCACGTTAAAGTACCGGCCAAGGTTACCCGATTTTTTCGCGTCCATCACGAAGATATGCTCATTTTCGCCGTATAGCTTGCGGAACAGCGACTCATCGTTCGGTCCGCCGGACGCGTCCATGTCCATCTCGGGATTCGGTATCAGATTGACGCACTCTTGCTCTGTGTAGGTAAAGCCAAAGGCAAAATGAGTGTAGAAACAAAATATGCCTTTCGTGCAAAGCAATAATATTACTCGTAACACATAAAGCTTGTTTCGCTTACCATCATTTACACCGTCGTTGGATGACTTTTTGCCAAACATGGCCGCATTCGGTCGCTCCGTAGTGCTGGCCTTTCGCAGCTGGGCCCGCGTCTTGACGACCGTTCCGCTCGGTTTGCTTTTCGTCGTGTACTCCTCGTCCGAGTCGTGCGTCGACGGGGATGTCCCATTCTCGATCGCATCCTCCGACGCGTCCGAATCGTTCGCATTGCCGGCCGGCGTTGAGTCCTCCCTGTCCGACTGGTACGCTTCCGCTTCGTAGTCCGCCTTGCTCTTTTCCACCGTTTCGATGAAGTCCAGATCGGCAAAGTACTCGTCGCCCGACTTGTCTTCGCTCATGTCGATGATGCGATTGCTCGTCTCTTCCGTCAGCAGATGGCCGGCGTAGATGCAGATGAAGCTACCCTTCGGCACATCGTTCAGGCAGCGGATGCCCCAGCCCTTGTTGTGCGTGTTGAACACTTGCAGCTTCGTCTGCAGCGAGTTCTGCACCACCCGGTTGAGACATTTGTCCTTTTTGCACTTGCACTGCACGTTGCACTCGTATATGCCGGTCGACAGATGGCTCATCAGCCGCTTGTAATGGTAGCCCACCGTGTTGATGTCCTGGTTCTTCTTCAAGCCGTACTTGGCGCCGGCCAGCGTCAGCTGCCAGCACTGGCATTTGCTCTTGTCCATGCAGTCATCTTCGCAGTCGCACCCGCACAGGAACTCTTTGTCCAGGTTCAGGTTGACGCCTTCGGTGGGGATGCGCTCGGTCGAGTACTCGCACGGCGGCGGCTGCTTGTTGTCGTAGTTGTTTACGCAGTGCACCGGCATCGGCTCGAGCCCGAACGACAGATCGGTGCATTCGAAGAAGACGTTTTCCGCTTTGAACGTTGCCAGCGCACGGATATCGGGATCGAAGTCAAAGTGCTCCACGTTCAGGGGGGAATCGGTCACCCGCAGATACTGGTGCAGCTCGGCCATATTGCGCAGCCGCCGGCCGCAGGGCGCTCGGTACAGCACGACGGACTTTTTCTGGCCCCGCGCGGCCGTTTTGTGCCGCTCCCAGCCAGTGATCAGCGGCCGGGCCAGCAGATTGTACGAGCGTAAGTTTTTGGCACCCTTGTACGGGCAGCTCGGGCCACAGTTGTGCGGTACAAACTTTCGCGGCCCACGATAGTTTTTGGTCGTGTAGTTCAGCGTTCTACCGTTCGACTGGTTCTGGTCGCAATCGATGTAGATGGTGTTCCGGTTCAGCGACACGGGGACATTATTATTGTTGTGGTTGTTGAGCATCCGGCTTGCCGTACTCTTGCGGGCCTTCGCTCGGTTCGGCGTGTCCGGTATTTCCATCTTGGGCGCTGGTTGGTGATTGACCGTCGCCGCCTTCTTCTCCGGCGGCTGCTCACTGTCGTCGTCCTCCAGCGTAATGTACTCGATCGATGGTTCGTTCCGCTTTTGGAACTTGGAGAACTTGTTGTTCGGTGCGTGGCCCGTGCTCACCTCGCGGTACAGCGGTGCCAGCCGGCTCGAGCCACGGTAAATCCACTCCTTCCTCTCCATGCCCGAGAAGTAAAGGCGCACCAGACTGCTGTCAGTTTCGAGCACAGTGCCCTGGAACCATTTATCGTCGATCTCGACCATCATTCGCTGGCCCCGGTGCGCTTGCACCATCGGGCGGACCGATCCGCTCTTCAGCATGTAGTTTCTAATGAACTCACGCGAGTGGGGATGCACATCGTCCCAGACGTGTTTGGACTGATCGCACACCACGCGCACATCCGTGAACGGCGAGTACTGCGGGTGGCCCGAATCCAACACAATGAGGTACCGGTACTTGTTGTAGCTGCTTAACGATTCCAGCACTGTGCCCGCATAAAACGTACGGTTCAGTCCGTCCTGGGTGGGGGAACTGGTTCGAGCGACTACGCGTGTTCCAAGCAGCAGCTTCACGTTGGGAGGCGTTGTGTATGCGAGATGCTTTGCCGTAATGACCGTAGGTTTCGGGTCGCCGGTTAGAAAACGCACCGTATACATCTATCGGAGAAAGAATGAGATAAAGAGCGATTTTAAGGAATGGAAGCGACGCGACTGAACTGCCTGACTGATTACGGGTTTCAATACTTACATCCGATTTTACCTCCAGCACCTTACATTCAGTCCAGCTGGCGAGCACGGTTGTTCTTACACCAAAGTACTGGCTGCCCACCTGAACCGGTTCCCGGTGTAGCGTTTCCGTTTTGCTCAACATGCTCCGGAAGCGTTCGTGGGCAATTTGTTCACTCGTTGCATCGTCCTCGATTATGAGCTCCGGCTTATCAATCTTGGTCGTGCGAACGCTGTAGATATTGTTTTGAATGTCTTGAAATGCCGATTTTAACGTTTTCATTTGTGCTTCGATGCGGTCCGAAGTTGCTGTGGAAACAAGCACACGTTAAATCTTTCATCCTAAGTTGTCATTTACAAAATGCCGTACCTTGATTTTGTTCAGCCTCATGCAGCAGGATCGAGTTTGACCATTTAATTTGGTCTAAGCACAACGAACCATACAACTTGTAGATGACATCGTCCAGATCGGATTCGACCAACGAGACCGCTTCGGCTGGCAGGGCCGGCTCTAGAGTGAACATTCATAAAACGTAAAACGGGATACATAATTCGCTATGAATGCTTACCATTTTTTCGCTCTATTACTGTATCCTCGTCTTCCTCATCGCTGCTATCCAACACCATAAGTATCTCCGCCACGTCCGGCTGGTTGTCGTGCAATAGCAAAGGTTGATGATTTACCAGCAATCCGGTCAGTGTCTACATGTGTTAAATAAATTAAACAAAACACATATTCTTCATAAAAATCCCAATTGAACTTGTTACCCCTTCAGGCACATCTTACCTCGTAGCGAGAAACCGCCTCTTCAAAGCAATCGTAACACAAGTGCTGCACTTGAATACTGTGAGGGACTTTGTACAAGCTCAGAGCAAACTCGGGAGCATCACAAAACTGTACGTTTTTCTTTTTGCACGCCGTATTGCAACATTTGGGTGCGCACGGTTTTTTGCTCTTCTTCGGCTGATCAGCGTTGCCATTGGTTACGACGGGTTCCTGCTGCTTGTTCTGCTTGTCTGCTTGTTCGTTTGCAGTTTCATCACCAGCTTGCTTGTTATTTGCATCCGTCATGGCAACTGACTGCGATTCATCTGAGGCTGGCGGTGCTGGCGGGTCAGCTGCTTGACTATCTGAAACTAAAAGTGTATACGGTTTTAGGATACAAACGTAGATATGGGGAAATTCTATGCTTTGGCGTTACTTTTCTCTTCATCCTCCTTTTGGACCACTTCCTGCATTTCTACATCTCCATCATTAATCGCATTTTCCGTTTCCAGGGGTGGTGCAGTGACATTAGATTCAGATTCTGGTTCTGGTGCTGTTTGTTCTTTTGTAGGTTCTGATCCTGGTTCTTTTTCTGTTTGCGTTTCTGGTTCTTTATCTGCTTGCGAATCTGTTTCTTTTTCTGCTTGTGATTCTGGTTCTTTTCCAGCTTGCGAGTCTGGATCTTTTTCCGCTTGCGATTCTGCAACTGGTTCAGGTTGTGACTTGGGTTCTGCAGTTGGCAAAGCTTCTTCCGGTGCATTCTCTTCAGGAGTCCCTTGTACGCTAGGCTCCTTCTCATCATCGTCAATGCATATTATTTCGGAATCTTTCGCATTTTCTACAACACTAGCATTATCAGGAGCTTTCGACGGGCTTGGCACATTTTCAGTGCTGGGAGATTCTGTAATAGTAACATACAAAACGTTTAGGAAGGGCAGGAAAACTCCAACAAGCAATAAAGTAAGGTTAAGAATAGTCATTCCGAGGAAGTGTTCTGCAAACCTTATTACCTTTAGTTGCTGGTTCCTTTTCGGGCTGTGATGTAGTCGCTTCCGACTCAGCATTGGTTTCCATCTCCTCGTCCGATTCGAGGGAAATTATGGCGGACGGATTGGTATCCTTGTCCATTTTTTCAGCTTAATCAATCGTGTGTTCAGAATGCTTCTTCGTTTGATCACAATTAATTCAAACAATTGAATGCATGCCAGGGTTGAGACACTTGACCGGGGTTATACAAATATTCTAGCAATGTTTCCGAAACTCAATAACAGCGACTCTTGCAAAATGCACAATGCAAATGATGCTTTTTCAGCGTGTACCAAACAACAGTCCCGGCCATACAGGCCAGTTCACAGTGCATTTCTCACCAACACACTGACATCTGCGTTTGACATTTGAGTGCAACACAAAACAGCTCGGTGTAAGCTATTCAGGTGCGTCTACACGTGAGAACTCTGCCGAACCGGTGTCGCAAATAGGTATCGAAATAAAAACAAACACAATTTTAGAAGAAACAGTAGAATTTTAAACAATAGTAATAAAGTAGTAAACGATGAAAATAACACTTGAGACAAGAATACATAAACAATCCTCGTGGAAAATCGACCCGAGGTTGCCACCGCCACGAAATCGCTGCAATAGTAACCCTGTATTTACAAATTCAACGAATTTCCTTCGATTGGTATGCTCTTCATACCAGGTGCGCATGGCTGGGCGGAGATTGTATTGATTTTTCGATGTCAAAAAGTTGTTCCTTTTTATCCTGCCAATATTTTAGAAATTGTTGTCTTCCCGAGTCACTCGAACGCCTTGTTTTCTCCCTCCTCGTTACGGCACGAAACATCCCTTCTTTTAGTTCCCCCTCCGGTTATTTCCCCCGGTTACTAGGACTAGGACGTAGAAATAGTTGTTTCTGCTTTGGTCGGGTACTGGATGTCTTCTCGGAAATTGGCACACAAAAATCAAGTTGTCATAGCTCGCGCGCTTGTTGATGGGTGTTGGCAAAGCATTAGCACTTGGCAGCAACACCCACACTGGTAACCCACTTTGCTAGGGCTAGTTATGAAACTGTACGGTTATTTGTTAAAGCGTGAGATTTACCAAATCATTTACGTCCAGGATGTGTAAGTAAGAATCGAGACTGCTAGCCCCAACCAGCCCTTTCGCAGGCATGCCGGTACTAAGCGAACATTCTGCTTTGTTTTGTGTTGCGGTAAAGGTTTTCTCAGTATGAAGATTTTCTGGCAGCCGTTACGAAGGCGTTCGATCCGAAGGTGCTATTTCTTACCGTCATACCGGTCGTAGCTGGTCTCAGCACGACGCTCTATTCGAAATTGCTGCTCAGTGTATTGCTGACGGAGTACGCCAACACGATCGTCAAGTGGTACGGCACATTCGTAGCTTCCTGTGGTTCTTTTGCTGCACAGTTTCACATGTTTCTTTTCTTTGCAGGATACTCGCCGAAGATCGTCCCTTCTGGTGGCTGAACGAGACGAAGGAGTTTTCCTCCCTGAACCGTCCAAAGATTTATCAGAATGAGCTTACTTGCGAACCAAGCCCGGGTAATCCGTCCGGTCATTTGATGACCTCCACGACCTACCTATTTGTGATATTCTCAGTTCTAGAGGAATATTTAGCGTAAGTTTAGTCGGGACTAAAACCCTCCAAGACGGGAAGAGTTAACTCAGCCTCATTACAGGAAGTACGGAAGGTTCGCCAGAGTGTCGCTGCGCTTCGTCTACTACAGCACGCTGTTTTTCATATCGATTTCCCGCATGTACTTCGGATGCCATTTCCTTCATCAGTGCATCTTCGGAATACTGCTGGGAATCCTTATGAGCAAGGTGTGTCTGTCCCATCGGCTTGAAAAATACATTGCGAAGCAGTCGGGCAAGCGAAGAGTGGGATTTGTAGTGCTGATATGCCTGGCGATGCTTTCCCTATACTGGGCCCAAAAGCTGTTGGGGATCGATCCGCAGTGGGCGGTGAAGATGGTAAGTAGAAGACGTATTTTTTTCAAAGATAGTTCACTAACACCAACTAACCCCCGGTTTAAATACACTCACCAGGCATTCAAGTGGTGTGAGGATCCGTTCTACTTGAAGCCAACCACTACACTAGTGTTTAGCGCAATTCGCCTTACTGGGTCACTACTGGCACTGGCGGTGGTAGGACCTATTCAAAAGTAAGTCGAAGCCAGCAAACATATGCAAAAAACAGTAACTCTATTAACTCACCCATTGGTCTCGGTGTACTTCTTGCCTTTCCCCAGAGCTAAACCGCTCAACGTAAAACTAAGTATTCCTATGGTAATGGCAATGATGGCGTTCGAATGGATAGCATTGGACTTTACGCCGCGCAACTTCGGTGTGGTTGTGTACTTTTTATACAGCTTCCTGCTTTACTTCCTATTCACGTATGCCTATCTGCGCTGGGTACCGGCACTAGCGGCCGGCCAAGATATCCGTGCGTCGCGCAGCGAGAGAACCAAATCTAAATCGAACTAACAGCACCAGCATAAACAGCCGCTAATAAGTAAGCTATTAAGCGTCGTTTTCCTAAACAGCATCGAAAAGCCTGAAAAACTGCCAGGGAAAACGCTTTTTTCCCGGCGGCATGCACTATGCATTTTTTTCATTCCATCACATATCAATTAACAACCGTAGCAAAGTAGAGGATAAAACGCGCTCAAACAGATTACCGACAAAGGTAGCACCACCAGCAATCAACAACTACTACACAACAACTGCTAGTGAATCTACAAATGCCTCGCACAACTACATTCACCTACAACATAAAACGCCTGCTCGTGTTGATCTCTAAATTCTAAAACAACTGTTTATTATGGTATTTTTTCCATAAAATATTCAAAAAATGCTGCTTGTTAAACTCGCCCATGACTACGATATTGATTTAGATGGTCCGAAATGTGCTTAAATAGAGATAGAGTAAAGTATGAATCTTTCAGAGACAGAACAAAGCGGGAAGGGTTTCGTCGTCGAGTGAAACCCAAGAAGCCAATCAATTCCAAGCTTAAAAAAACATCATCTGTGAAATCTTACCTTTCGGTGATCTCTGGTACCAGTTTGTTGAAAACCACTTCCGCGTTGCATTCGTACCGCCAGGTTCGGTTCGTGTTATGTGTGCAGTGTTACGCACGGACAGAACCTTGAACATGACATGGTTGCAACGCAAGTTTAAGCCACGCTAAAAGTTGTCCAGAGAGCGTGCTTACCTTTCGTCTCTTGGTAGGGCTGGATCAAACGTTTCGCGATATCTTTTTCTTCTGTTACCGTCGCACGCAAGGGAAGGTGTTAGATAGTACCCCATTCTTAAAGTTACCTCATACGATACGGGTGTAGTCGGGTAGAATAGCCTGCCCCCGTACTGCGGAACAGAACATGACATCGTGCCGAGGGCGTAAGGCGTGTGGCCTCCTTTTTGAAATTATGTATTGCCGTCGGTCCCCGTTGGCCTGCACAGGTGCTCCGTTGGCCCATGGCTTTCCAGCGCGACCATTTCCGACCACTTATGCTAGGCGCAGGTGGAGTAATGAGTGTGGACGGGATATGTTGCTCTTGCCAGCACTTTGCGAATCGTTGAACTGGTTCGCAAGATTTACCATGACGAACGGAAGGTAAGGTAAGCGAACACACGCTGCTCGGGCACATTGGTCCCTGGAGAACCGGTCTCAGGCGGTGCAGTGACGTTCCCCAGAAACGATCGCTATGGGCGCGCGCGCGCAGGCTCGTAATCTGACCACTGCAATGCACTGACCGCAACAGAGGAGCAGTTACCGTGCGGCCATAAATAAAATCAATGCCAATGTCTTTCCCCATTCGGATCCGCACGTTCGTGACGTTTGTGTGGGTGCTGTTTGATTCCCTTTTTTTCGCCTCGTAAAACAAAGAATTAAAGCTGAACGAGCGCAAACGAGCGGAAAACTCGGTCCAAAGTACAGCGGCTGCCGTTGTGGATAGTTTTTTTTTAATAGAAATTAATTTACGTTTTCACTCTAGCTGCACCGTTGCACGTTTGCGACATTGCTCCACCCTGGTGGCAGTGCTGGGGCGAGGCCATCAGGAAATCGGAAGAAAGCCATAAATACCGGCGACAGCGACCTGTAACGACAAGCAACGCAGAAGTTTCTAATAAAGTGCATGAGCTGTTAATTACAGGCTATAACGACAAATCTAATCACCACGGTGGATTGTACCTTTCAACTCTTGGTTCTTGGTGCATACTGGTTCGGGTGCGGGTCTCGGTGTTGCCTTTCTGAACTGGATGTTGTTCTTGGCTTGGATTTCGCTGTCGGATGTTTGGACATTGGACGCAGACTGTGCGAGCGTTTCCGCTGCTACCGTTACAGTATCGCGCCATAATGTGGATTATCTCGATGGGCTTTCAAGCTGTTGGATATCCACCGAAGGTTATATAGTTTTATATCTCAATTATAGATACCACCGATCGAATTATCTGTCCAGTGATGGTTTACGACGAGGGCTATAAAACTGTTCGCATGTCACCTCGCAACGGTTGCGAAATCACATTCGTTCGATACGTAGCTAACAAATGCACTGAAAATGATGGACCGATTATGAAAAAAGGTCGTAACCGACTATTTTGTTTGTATGCCCCGTTCAGTTCGTTTCTGGCAATCACAGGTGTGTTTTGATGATTCATAAATGTCATCCCGCTCCATCGTATTAATCATGTTACAAAATTAGTCAAACGAGTAAATCAAATTACTCAATGCATTATCAAGTTACAAGATCGAATCTGCAAATTATCTGATAGTGTGTGTGTGTGTTCCTCGTGTACTATGGTCCCTTTGATCGATACAGAACCCGCACACTTGTTGACAGGGCAGCAACGGGGCAGATTGATCGTGTCGTACGATTAAACTTCCCACAGCATGCTTTGATAGTGTTGGACGTAATCTGTCAACCGTTTGTCAGCGGTGACGCGGGCTGCACTACACACGGAGACGTGATTGTATCGGGCTTGTGGTCCGTGCTTGCTCGCAAGGTTTTTCGGTGGCGATAATCTAAGAACACATTTCACTCAACCTGCACACCAGTGTTTGATTCAATTTCACGCTTGAAGCGTCACTAAGCCTGCAACATCCACCACCAGACCCAGGGGGTTGAGGTAAGATACCGGGCCGGCAATACTATTTCTTCGTTCCGTTGCCATTTCAACAAATTAGTAAGCCCGGGCTCCGCAGGCACCACACACCTACACACCTTGCTGAACGGTTGGAGGTGTCTGTGTGTTTGCCAAACATTACAACTTATTTATAACGCTCATTATGTCACTTAGGTGGAGTGAAATATTTGACCCGCCTTGAATGATTGCGCTAATCGGTAAATATTTATGGTTCTTTACAAAACGGGTGCCCACTGCACACCGGTTGCTTTATTCCGGAACACCGTTAAAGCCGTTGAGCAGGGCATTTAAATCCGCAACGCAACGGTGTTGCTTGGTGCAGGAGAATGCAACGGGTCCGTTTGATTGACGGAGGAAGGAGATGGAAAGGGAAAAGGGAGCGAAAAAAGGTAGCGCCTGCGTTTGAAATTGTTCCAATAATAACGGCTCTTTTTATCCCCTGCCCAAGACAGTGAGACACGAGGGCTCGCGCATAGCTGGTAGGGCTCGAGCGCGTGATTGAATGTACGGCAGCGGTATGCAAATCCTGGCTGCCGTGCATTATCATATTAGTGGTTGTATAATGCGAACGCCTAATTGATATTTGAGCACAAGTGGAGCCCCTCATCTGTCCCGGCTGATGAAAGGGAGAGTGCTTTAAGATGGCGTCAGTAGCTAGAACGATATAACTATAAATTTAGAAAAAAGAGGGAATGATCGGGTGAAGGGGTTTTGTAGTACGAAATGGTATGTTAAGTCTTTTTTTGTAAAGAACGCTAGAAAGAACAGGAAAGAAAGGAGCTTTATAGTTGCAAGGTTGTTGGAATTCTTACACAACTATTTACCTTTGCTGCGTCAACTCGCTGGCATCAATTAATCTTCCCTTTTTTGTCCCAATTAATGAGCTGCTTTGCGACTTGTTTACGAGCTTGAGTTTGTACAATGGGCTCACATCACATAAATCCAGCTCCATATTTACCACCACCAGTACAAAGAAATGTTGCATGCTGCTTAGAGGTGACAATAATCGTTATCCATTAACGATTCCCATTTAACTTAGCTTTGGGTATTACCCTGGGTACTCCACAGGTTCCCCGAGTCGCACAATTAGAAATCATTTATCATTGCATCATTGCAACTATGCGCAGAAACATGATTTCTGCATCAGGATATGATAGGCCTCCCTCCCTCACCTCGGTTCAAGCTGGCCCTTTTTCTTGTAGCTGACGTAATAGCGGCATTATGCACCGCGCCGGGGCTATGACGCAGAAAAAGAAGGCTTTAGCACCACCGCCAGGCTTTGTGGAGAAATGTTTTTCAGTTCAACTCCCTCCCTCGAGGGCAATATCTCACTCCACGCTGCGGGGGTGTCCGGTGTGTTTGCTCGACACTGCAAGCCGGCGTTTAAATGTCACACAGGAATCTAAATAAAGCTCAGGCCCCGATTGGCCCCCGCGATGTGGAGCGTTTGATAAAGGCTAGGGCGAATAAATTGAGGTCGAACCAATTCGTTAAATAATTAAAATGTCACAAAGCCAGCGTTTCGATCTGCAATGGCGTTGTTAACAACTCCCGAGCAAGAACTGCACCTTTGGCGTATTGTTGCCGGGAATGGAACTCTTTTGATGCCAACTGAACAATTGGCGCTGGTAACGCTGCAAGGATTTTGTATTGTTGAACGCCACAGAGAAGAAGGACGGAAGAGAATTATTTTCCTTGCATATTGAAGCGTTTATCTTTCCAGAATGAATAACGAAGAGTTGGTGCTCAGCAATGAGTCCGGATTTCAAGGAGATTGGAAAACCATCTACCACCGGGACGCGCTGCTCTGGGCATCGCACGAATACGACACCGACTCCATCATGAAGCCGCTGGCGCAGATGGTCATTGGTCTCGCAAACCAATTCCATCTCTCACCAACGATAGAGTTCACCACGATCGATACGTTGGAGCTGCTGCTGGTACGCGCCTTCCAGAGCTGGATGCAATCGCCCGTCACTTTCCCGGACACGGTCGAGCAGCAGAAAGACGCCTTTCTGCGGCAACTTCCGATGTACGTGGTGGCAGTGTTTGACATCGTCGCCAAGTACAGCAACCTCGGATCAAAGCTGGACCTGGCGGCTATGAAGCGAGCAGCCAAGGTGAGCGTTGCCATCGATACGAACATGCTTACGGTGGAGTTCGAAGTTATAAAGATTTTGGACAGCGAGGTACGTGTAGGCAGCGACCGATCGATCGATCGATCGATCGATCGAAGCGGAAGGGCTTGTCACATCCGCGCGCAAATCTAGGTAGAAGGTCACCCAGAGTGGGTAAGGTACACTTTTCCTTCTTCGTTGAACCGTTGCAGCTACGATCGTCACTGTTGCTGGGTGCATTCGAACGGTTCTCCAAGCAGTACCTGCTGCCGCTAAACATTGAAAGCAAGGAAACGATTGCGAGTATTGGAGTTAGGCTGCTCCGGGTGGCCGTCGCTGAAAGAGCGCTCATCTATGACAGGTTTTCAATACAGAGCTCCGAGAGATCTTTCCGGCGTGTGTGTTTGATTCGTCTGTTTTCTCGCCCTTTTCAGCCTGAAGACATCCATGAAGGATATGGAGTGCTTTCGCCGCTTCAAGTCCAACAAACTGATACTGGCGGGCGCTATCATCCTCACCGTGCTGTACCTAATACCAGCGGCGCGGCACAGCAGCGTGCTGCTCAACCAAGTCGCCGTACCGCTCGCTGACGACTGCTGCGTACAGTCCACGAATCTGATCTACCTCCGCGATGCAATATTGCGTGTCATTGGTGGCCACTGAGCAAAACCATCGAGCAGCAAAGAGCCATTCGCCCGGGAAGCCTTTTTCTCCGGAGTCGTTGGCCGCCGTACCGATCGTGCCGCCGGCGCAGTTGGCTCGCATTCGATGTAAATTAAATCAGATCAGACGATGTAAATATTCATAACATATTTGTGGCGTTGTGTTTGTTCGACTTTCCTGCAACAGCTGGCTCGCATTGCGGAGATCGTGCGAGCGATGTAGAGAGGCCCTTTTGTGACAGGTGGTGCATGATGGCTAAATCCAGACGGATCTCCAACGTCAAAAACGATTGAATTGTCAGGTGTGGGAGAGCTCGTGTGTTCGACCTTACGATGTTTTTTCGTTCTATCCTCCAAGCGCATTTGACACCAGAATCGATAGTCTCGTTGTGTTTGTCCGTGCTCTCATTGCAGTGCTCTGGCAGGTGTGCATTTCCGCATTTTTGACACCTACCAGAGGGGAGGTTAGATTGAAATAAGGTGGTAATTACGGGGCGCTTGGTAATGATATCCGGGAGCGCATAATTTACAGCAAGCTTGGCAAGCTTAGAGCAATTTTACATACATTAAATTGAAAGTCTTTTACGTTGCGGGCACTTCGTGACTCATTTGGAACCACGGGAGAAGTAAATATAGCATCTCATTAGAGCGATCTATTTGGATTAATTAGGTCTTGATACACCCACTTGGCTTAGGGAGCGTGATAAATGACTGTGTTCTAAATTTGGCCACTTCGCGCTGGTGATCTAATAGCCTTTCAGGAAGAACCATTACGCCAGACGAAATTGCGCATTATTTGTTTACACACCTTCGACCGCAGAATTCGTGTTCCGAGCAACTTGTCGAACCACAATTTACCTCAAGAACAACCTGCCGTCCGGTATGCCCTGGCTGGCCGTTTAACGAAACACGGCCGCAACCACAAAGCGATCCAGCGCATGCGATCAGTTTGGAATTCAATTTGTAAAATTTGTTTCACGATAGCCACCGCCATCACCACCACCGTCACCCAGAGCCCGGCGGCGAACCGATGGACCGTGTTGGTTGTGCGCGATCAATCATCTATCGAATTCATTCGCGTCAAAGACAATTGCAGTAATTTTCCTGACTTTGCACGGCAAGGTGGCTGGAGTAGGGCAAGACGCTCATAGGGATTGACTTTGTGTGAGGTCCCTTGTCCCTCGCAAATGCAGGCTCCGGGAAGTTCCGATGGCCGTGGCTTACTTTCGGTTTTCGCGTTAACACCCCCACAAAGGTGACAGTCCGCAAGAGTCAGCTGGTATCCCGAGGGCCGTCCGTCAAATCCGCGGATAGCATTCGCGTGTGTTTGTTTGGTCGTGTTTGCGGTGAGCTAATCGCGACACCCGGCATCAGCTGGGCGCAGAAATCCGTTGCCACCCGGCCGTAAGGCATATGCAACACATCACATTCCGCCAGGCTGCGCCTCACGACGGATGGGCGAAAGTGAGCGGCTGATGAAGTTATTACAGCGGCCGCAGCCGGGGAATGGGGGCGCGGTGGTGTGGGTGGGCCTGACTAGTGGGAAAGAGGGGGGAGGACCGGGAGGAAAGGAAATATCATTGAGCGATTATTGCCGCTCACGACTGAAGCATTGGCCGGAGGGCGGGTAGTGTTTAACCGTCCTCCACCTAGCCCTCCCTCTCTGCCATTCCGATACACCGATAATGATTATTAATAGGCGTGCGGGCAATGTAACGGATATTGGTAACGTTCTAATTCTAAATTTTGCGTGATTATTACTCCATCGATGTTGACGCGTTTGGTTGTGGGCAGAGCGGCAGCAAATTACCTCACACGGGTGTAGTTTACATCAACATGTAGCAGAGATTTTTATTCCGTGACAATATCTTGGCTTAACTAATTGCCAAGCATGTGCTTTATTGATCACGTTTACGGTGGATGTAAAACAAAAATGTTTACGCTCGATCGGTTTGAACAAAGAGAAGTGCGATCAAGATCGCGCTAATTAATTCGCTAGCTTGGAAAATACGACTTTCCCGACGTGCATGCAATGCAGTTGGATTTGAAATTGATTCCAAATTGATTGGATTCCTCTATGGAATTTGATTTAAAAAATTCCAATTGGAAATTGCGGTGAAATCGATGCGTTGATTGGCATTTCTTACGCCATAAGTTGTATGTTCCTTTTGACATTCTTTCACAGATCTTCCATAGACTTTGACCATGTTTGTACAAATCTTTTCCTATGTTATTCTTACACGTTGCATCAGCATTTTGCACCCACCAAGGCAGGTTCTTGGTGGCTCCATCGAGGTCCATTATGAGAAGGCGTGGGTCACGGGAAGGTCACAATAATTCCCATTCCCTTTTTTTTTTGCTTCGCGTTACCATCGTCCTACCCCGAGCCCAACGAGAACCAATAACCCACCACAAGCTTGTTCGTTCGATTTTGCTTCCCTATCGGCGTGGAACGATCGATGCAGTAAGGCACACGGCGCAACCAGAACCGCAATGGCGCAACGGTGAAGGAGTCGACAAACACCCAGCCACATAACAGTGCACTTGCTGCGCACGGGAAATTGCTTCACATTCTTGGCAGCTTTGGTCGGGATTTTTTTTTCGTGGTTTGCTCTCTTTCTCTTTCCCTAGCCAATGCCTGATGGGAGTTTCCTGGCGGGCGATCGAGCGCGATCCAAATCTATCGTGCGCTAATGTTCGCAGATTGCGAAGACACTCTCCTTGCGCAGAAAATCCAGTAGCAACAGCGACCTACCGATCAGCTCTGCTTCACCACGCGATCTCAACACACAAACGCACGGTTGATCGAGGGCACCAACCAACCAATGCTAGCCTTATTTAAACGAAAGCACCCCTGAATGATCGTTTTTTGTTGTTGTTGTTGTGCATTGGCTGCGCACTACTTCGCTTTGTCCACTTTGGATGACAATGACGTTTTTGTACGGTTCCACGGGTAAGTCTGGTAGCCAGTAGTGGCCTGTGGCTACTAGTAGTACACTGGAGCAAAGGCACATTAACGCAGCCCATTAGCGTGGCACGAGCGTGTGGGGCTCCAACCATACTAAGTGTACACTTTGTAATCGGCCGGATTGCCGGATCCGATCGCGCGCTCGCTCAGCTTCCTTCTTGGCCGCATCGTTCCGCTCGAAGCGATTGTTTCCATTTCCATTTGTGGCGCCCGAACCGGCTCTCCTGCCGGGTTGGCCGAAGCGAGACAGATAGACGGACAGGCAGCAAAAAAGCGTGCTCTTCTGGTACGGTGCGAGTGGCTGTGGCCTGCAATATCCCCAAGGTCCGATGGGTCGATGGGCTCGATCCGGTGTGTGCCGTGGCGTTTTATCAGTAGGCGCAGATCTTGCTGACCCCGTCACAAATTCCAACCGCTGAGCGCGGCGCGCACGGAAGGAGAGCACACACGACGCCGCCGTAGGTGTCCGCTGTACTTCTGCACTCGGAAAAAGGAAGCAGTGCTGGGGTAGCAACAGCTGGACGCATCGATGCACCGTCGATCGGTACGTACGGGAGCAGAACAAGGTACGGCTGACGGTACGAAATCAATGGTGGCCAAATGGTGCTCCCCCCGTCATTGTCATCGTGCGCTGTCACTTGTGATGTGATTCGCAATCACCGCGGGGCGTAATAGGCGCGAAGTTCAGGGACACTACCGCGAGGAATGCTCGGCGATTTGGGCCGCGCAGATTTGTCAGGAAGTGTGTGTGTGTGTGTGTGTCGGTTCGGGTAGTGGGGGACACAACAAAAACAGGCACAGATCGAACGCAGTTCCATTCAATTTGGGGTGGCCACACATAGGTGCGGCAGCATAATTTATACATGGTTGTTAGTTGCGGCGGATGCGGCCCGTTCGGGCCTGTTGAAAGGGTGTTGAAATCCTTTCGAATAAATGTTTTGTTGTATGGTTTATGCGATTTTTTTTTTTCTGCGGATTCCAATCAGCAACGCTTGAGTTAGTAATCGTTTTATGGCGCTTTGGGTGTAGAGAACCAATAAAACAGTAGGTGCGAAGTAGAATGTTGATTCCGTGTTTTTTTGCTATTTTATCCTAAAGTAAACTATAAAACACACAACTTAATTTGTGTTTTTTAAGATTCACGATAAGCTTTGCGAGATAATAATAAAATTTAATTAAATTGTATTCACCATCACATCATGACATCAATTAACAACTTAATAGTGCTGCTGTGAGATGAATGGTTTTAGATTATCTTTGTCGATTGGTTCTGTTGCGCCGTTTGTCATACGATCAATCGTCATCCGAACGGTCTCCCAACTTAATGGTCTTAGATTTCACTTCTTGTTGAGCTTCACATTTCCCAACACCTTCCCAGTGAATGGCTTTTCCATTTCCCAATGCCAGTGTTGTCCAAAGTGCCCCAAACTAAGCCACGAAAACCCACCCGAAAGAAACCGAAAGCGAATTTGGAAGGTGTTTGGTGCAGGAACTGAACGGATTGCACTCATCGTGCAATTGATTTCTCGCACCAAAACGAATGCGCTTTCACGCATCCTCCCTTCACACAGGCTCGTCGTGCGTTAATTGCTCGCCCCCAAAAACCTACACGCAGCTCCTCATTAGGCTCACTGGCGATCATTACCGGAGCCACTGGCAGAGACGTTCAACTTTAATGATCGTCTGTACAGCAATGCACAGCTTCACCGCACCACGTGGTCGCGTCTGTGTCATTGCACAGTCGAATTGTGCGCAGCCGGGGGTGCGCAAACACGCGATCATAACCGGCCACACGCTCGCCGTAACACCGCAACACTAGGAAATGACGCCCGTGGGAAAGAATGCAACACTCGCAAGCCCTTTCCTATGCACGCCTCGGCCAACCGGGGGCCATCGGAAAGATGTCGATAGGGCTAGAAGGACCGCTCTGCATCCATTCTCTTCGCTGGCTGGGCTAGAAGTGTGACCAAACGACACACACATGGCGCTTCGGTTTCGCGCATTCACGCAAAACAGTAGAACAAAAAAAAAGAATAAACAGCAAACCCAAACCGACTGATCTCTCTATGCGGCTCCGCTGGTAGGATCTGGTTTGGCGCGTTTGGAGAGGGGTGCGTCGCGGTGGTGCCTAGATGCCTTTCCCTTCCGCTTCCATGCCGCTGGTTCTTCGGTAGTGGCGCTCACTTTCGCTGTTTCGCTGACGCGAAGGCGAAGGCGAACTGGACCGTGGCACAGAGGAACCGTGGCGCGCCTGAAAGCGACTGAGACTAAAATATTATAAAGAAAACTTTACAACGCAGGGGCGGAGGTGCTGAGGGGATGGGTGAGCGTTGACGCAGAATCATACTTTTCCGGACCAGCAATCAAGGGCAACTTGTTGTTATTTACACGGTCGCTGATGTGGCGGTACAGGAAGGTGGTCGAAGGTGTAAAAGTGCCCCGGAGTCGCCTACAGTACATGACAAGATGGAAGATATAGCTTCCACTAGCCTCTAGCGCGGCGAATGCCAGGGGTGCGTTGTTGGAATTTGTTACAGTTTTTTTGTGCCTTCCTCTTCCAGGGAGTACCGAAAGGACCGCTGGGTGTGGGAGTGGACAACAATTTGTAATGATCATTATCGAATTTCCTACACGTAATATGCTTCTTGTTTCCAAAAACAGCGTCCCTATGCCAGTTGCAGACAAGAAGATTAAACAGATCGAGCCACTTAGCACGATGATCTTGCAGGCACTGTAATACCTGATCGTGCGTCGTATCATGTCTGCGAGGAATGTTTCTTTAATTTACTTCTGTACCTGTTTTTTTGTCGATCACATCAAACGTGTTCTGTTTGGTGCGTGTCTTGTTTTTTTTTTGCTCCGATTTTGGTAATCTGTTCCGCTTCCTCCCCGGCACGCATACGTGAACACAACGATCGGTCGGCGACGAACCTTTGTAGCCTGCGTCGGTGTCACATTTGGCGCGAGACAGAGGTCAGAGGTTGCTTGGGGGATGGTGCAAGACGGGAAATGGTGGGGGGAGGAGGCGAGGGAGAGATAGGTGTGCTCATACACCCAATTTCCGTGCTGGCTCATAAAACCGGCCGCCGCGTTAATTGTACGCTCCGCAAACGGACGGACTACAACCGGCACTGGCACTGCTGATCGATCACCACCCTCTTCTAGCCCTGCCGTGGTGGAGGGGGGGGGGGGAAGAGGTTTACTCGCCCGGGTGGTACTGTAACTGTAACCGCCGACTACTCGAGCCGATCGTTCGGGGGAGAATGTTCGGGCTCTCGGCGTACGGGTACGGTCGAGTGGTCCAATGGATCGATTTCGGCGCGGAGAAAGAAATCGTCGGTGGCGCTCGTGGGCACCCTTCCCTTTAATGGTTCGCCGTTGGTGTTTGGCTAGGTGGAGCTAAGGTAGGGGGCGGCTCGAACCTCGGCTGCTCGGTGGAGCCGCAGGGAGGGGATACCTAGAACGCGGCTCCACGAGGCTCACGAGAGAGCGCCCCGAACGTGAGCGACGAACCTCGTGGCCGGGCCCGATCGGCTGGGTGTGGTGTGGTTTTTACTATAAAAGCTCGGTATTGTCCTTTCGGAGATCAGTATTCGGTACTCGGTTTGGAAGTTTTGTGTTAAGCGAACAACAGTCCGTGTTTCGGTAACATAAAAGTCCAACTTGCCTGTGTGCATACGGAAGATTGAACGCAAGAGATACTCTGCATCCCAAAATGTTCTCCAAAGTGGTAAGCAATTCAGAGGGTGTCACGAAGGGTATGGGGGATCAAACCCTTTGAAGGGTTGAGCCTGATCTGTGTGTGTGTGTGTGTGTGTGCGAGGATAGACAGCCCCAACAGAGAATGGCTGTCAGAATTGTGGTATTGTGTGGAAGAGGATCGTGTGCAATCAGTGTGCAGGGGGCGTGATGAATCGGATGTGCAACTGTGTCTAATCCAAAGTCTGGTGATGCTAATCGTTGCTTCCTGTGCTTGTGCGCTTGCTTGTAGATCGCTGTTTTGGCCTTTGCCGCCGTGGTAGCCGCTAAGCCCCAACATCAGCCAGCCGCCCAGTATCCGGCCGGAGTCGATCCGTCCCGCTGCCCGTCGTACCCGAACTGCGATAACGCGGCCCTGCACAGCCCGAACCCGTACAACAACCATGCCGCCAACCACTGGAACCCGAACTGGAACGCTCAGCCCAGCTGGAACGCCGCCCCTGCCCCTGCTCCGGCCCCGGCCGCCTACTACCACGGAGCTCCCCACTCGTACCAGGCCCTGACTGGCCCGAGCCACAACTACATTGGAGCTCCCAGCCCCTCGGCCGGTGGTGACCGGTAGGTTCCAGGTTCCCAGAGACCTCTTCCCCACCCTCACACAAGTTCGATATTGCTACAGCGTCCGCTTCGATTCGCTCTTTTCCCCCTCACAGTTACCCCGCTGGAGTGAACCCGCAGTCGTGCCCGAACTATCCGTACTGTGATAACACCGTCCAGGCTGGCGTTCCTCAGGTTGCCCCGCTGCCAGGATACACCTCCCGCCAGTACCCGGCCGGAGTGTCCCCGCACACCTGCCCGAACTTCCCGTACTGCTAAGACATTCGCCTTCCCATTTCCTGACCCTCCCCACTACCCTTCATCATACTATCGATCTGTGACCACACGTTTCTTCCTTCCTTGCGCAATTTTCATCCGTTCTACCCCTACCCTGTACATCTTCCCACGTTTGCCATGGTTGTGTAAATAACTGGTACTGGTTTGTTTTCGTTAGTGTTTTGTGCATGAAATACTGCCTCTTTAGTAGGAGAGATGTTAGCTGTGTTCCTTAGAGTGATTGATTCAACAAGCAAGAGCGATAAGAGCGCAACAATCAAAAGCATTGGAGAACTTATGGGAAATATCATTGTAAAAAAAAAAACAAAAAGAATCTGTGAAACTACAACTGCAACAACAACAGCAATATCTTCATCGACTATGTTATCTCAGCGTGCAATCGCACACATCGCAAATGAAATTGAAATGCAATTGATTTAAGAATCAAGCGGATTATGTTGTAGTGCGTTTAAATGAATCGATGTTACTCCGAACATTCATGTTGTGGGTTGTGGGGGGAATGGTAACGCTTGTACGAGTAACAGCTAAGTGATCAAGAATGTTTACTGTTGATCGAAATCCTTCTTCTTCTTATTCTTATTTGGCGCCACAACCTTAGTCGGTTCAGCCCAAGCGAAGCTTTTAATGAGCTTGTCTACTTATTGGTAGTTGCATAGCAGTCAGAGTCCTGTATCTGCTCCATATGGTGCTTAAAACCATGCTGAGCATGTTCTTAAGTCGTGCAAGTTGACGACTATACCGCGGGATCTTAACTTTCTTTATGTATTAAGTGTCTAAAGTGGACATGATCGCATTATTCAGAATGAGATAGAAGGATTGGGGATCATATCTTCTTCTTCTGCTTTAATTCAACTTTCTATTCAGTCATTTCGTTCCACAGTTCTCTTAAATTATTCAGTATCTCGCAATCGGATAGTCCCTATTGCGAGTCGACATTCCAGATGAGACGCGATCCCGCCAGATATTGCGGTAACCGGTGCGGGGCATCACCGAGTCCACTCTAACCGGACTATCATCATAGCATTATGGGCTTTATGGAATGGTCCTAGGTCGGCATATGAAGCTAGTGCGGACATGATCTAAAATTTGCAATATAACAGTGTTATACATTATTCGAAGTAGCATATTCTTCAATTCAAACTTTCAACTATAGATACTATCGAACAATTGGCATCATATTAACTCAGAGGGCAATGCAATCTCGCTGGCCCTGCCGTGAAGCTGTCAAACGTTAATATACGTTAATATACGCTCGTCGTGGGTTCAATTCGTGTACACTGCTTTACTACACTGTTACTGATAAAACGATGGATCAAAGGTAAGAAGCCAAGTCCTTCAGAGGGATAGTACGGGGTCTTAGAATACAGACTTAAATAGTTGCTCCATCGAAAAGAAGAAGACAATTTCTTATCCAAAACATTTGGAAAAAATGAATAATTTAATTATAGGAAAGGCTATTCACACTGCAGAACTGCGGTAGCAAGATTTTGCTTTCATTAACAATTATTGTCAATCTTTGATCGTTTCCCTGGCCGATCGTTTGATCGGCCACTTTTTGATCGTCTTAACTACCAATTCAAAAAGGCTGGAAATTGAGTGTAATCTAAAACGAAACGCATTAGAAATGTAGTTTGTCTGACACATATTCCCCATTATAATTTTTATTCACTATCATTTAAAGGATCTATCACTTCAAGTAGTTTAATTCACTTTAAGCTCATCTGTCGTATGCAACCATTGCATACACAATAATCAACTGCTACACAAGGTAACGAATGACTAACACAGTATAACGATGGAGCTATTCCGTACGAAGTTTTCAAATACTAATCAGGCATAAACCTCGAGTCACTCTGCTTAATGATTATCGGCACTATGGACAGCAATTGAACGCAGTTATTCGGTCACTTTCGGTAAACAAAAAATCCCTCACTTGTCGAATACGCGGTTTACATGTGTAGATTATTGTTTAGCTCATATTCGCGGATTAAATAATCTCGAACGAGCTGCTGAACTGGCACTGGGAAGAACCTGGGATGAGTGGGAGAGAGAGAGAGAGAGGAGTAACAGCACGATCAGTCTCATTTCCGTTTTCGAAGTTGAGGATCATCGTTCGCCAAATTACTCACAACATAAACCGTGTAAAAACGCCAAATAATCGTGGTATCGTCACAACGATATCTTGCCGTAGAATTCCTTTTACAATTTCACGAGCGGCCTCATCTACCGTCAGTGGAGCGAACCTAAAACAGAATAAGACGACGACGCATTATTTCGTGTACTTATTAGTTGTATGAGTTAGTATATTTGTTGTATACCTTGGTTTCTGCAGGAACTCAATAACATCTTTTCGTGTCGTCACGTAGTACGGGTTAACGCAGGTTGTTCGGACGCTTTTCGAAAGTCCCTGGATGCGCAGCTGCTCCGTTAGCGAAGCCATGAATCCGGAAACGGCAAACTTTGTCGCCGAATAGACGACGCCCCACGGGAAGGCGTACATGCCGGACATTGACGATATGCCAATGATGTGGCCGCGTTTACGCTTGATCATTCCATCCAGAAACACTTTCGTCATCTGCGTGAAATGAGATAATCAATTCAGTTAAGAAAAATGTATAGCTTATCGTTAAATTTTGGCATCGTCATTTGCATGGTAATGTGGCGCGAATGCGACGGTATCATTTTGTGTCTAACGTGCTTTTCTTCTTTCGCTGTCTGGCATTTTTTGGCGAACATATCGCAAAACGCAGATTGCAAAATCCTATCAAAATGATTGATTATCTCAGTGTTTGGACACCATCACATGCTAGTGATGGGGAATTATGAGCGAACCAGGCGTGGAACTCACGCTTGATTGGAGTAACGATTTGCACTTGTAGACTTTGCAGCCTTATTAAGAATTATCACCACACTACGGGATGAGCAGACTTTCAATTGAACAGATCACCAGGCCGACCCGGAATCAGTTACATTACCCGATTACTCGGTTTAAAAAACCTTTTGGTTCCATTCCTTCCAAGAAGTGAACGGTTTCAATCCAACCCTACTACTTTTCGAAACTTCACCATCACTAGTCCATGCAACTTTCGGGGTTTCGATATTGAGAATTTTTTTATTTTTATTCAAACAAGTTAGCCCTCAGCGCATGTTAACTTTTTGAAAGTTTTCCTTCACCTCATTCCGGTTTTAAGTGAAGACACATAAAAAAGTACAAAAAAGTAAACTCGTTTTTCGCGTTATTGCGGTTCATTACAGCACCAAAAAGAGATCGCAAAAAGCAAATTGTTTTGATAATATTGTTCCCATGCCACGATCACTTGCGATATTGATATATCGTTCAGACTGGACAAAGAAACACACTTAACCCGGATTGATTGACGAATGTCCAACTCATGGCAGGCAGTGTAAAAACACTTATTAGCAAAAATGACAACACAAAATAACGCAAAACTCACCCCGCTCGCCCTTCTAAATAATCTGCGTGTGTTGTAAATGATCAAAACGATCGAATAGCATGTGCAAAGCATAGAAGGCACACAAAAACAAACCCTGTGTTTTGATTCCATTGTATTGTTCACCCCCCTTTGCCACTTTGGCCTTTCCCGCTGAACGTGATAGTTAAAAGTTCGTTAAGATCGTCAGAAGCTACCTGAAGTGTTATTGTATGCTGGAGCATCTTCAGATATAAAAATCTGTATCGTCCTGTTAATGTTATTGGACGTTCTACTCTAGTGGGTACTTCCTGCTTGTGGCATAAATCATTGTGAAATGTTTCGTCTGCCTCTTTTTTAGAAGAACATTGAGACCTGCTACGGTGTATTTAAAGAATTTCTATCTAACCTAACCTTGGCTGTGGAGATTCGTTTACGAGCCACATGATTAGACAACATTATACAGAAAACGCTTGCCCATTCGATTGAATGGGCAACATCGCAGACAGCTTGCAAAAGCATGGCTATTTTGCCGTGCTAAAAGAAAAGGCCAGGCCCACGATCACTGCTGGGGAGAGGGAGAGCATAGGACGCATTTCAATCAGCATCATGAATGGGCAAAAATCGAACCCCCGATCAAAAAGGTTTGTGAAACGCACAAAGCTGTAGCCTCCAGTTTTAAGATTACACAACTTTACAATACGTTTCTAAAACAGGTTTTAGTAAAATGTATTATCTGCAAAAATATCAGCCGGATATTCGGATGAGAAACCGGCATGAGTTCCCGTCACTTTTAACTTTACGTAAGAGCATTCCAAAAAAGCCAAAAACGGGAAAACGAGCTATACCCACAAATGTAGCTCACGTTGGCGAAGGTAGTGTGGCCTTCGTGGGTTTTAGGGTACAACTATTGACTTCGAAATTTCTCTTCCATCGAATTGATTTATCTTGATCCGAACGGTTGATGAGCGAGAGTCATAAAAAGTGGAGCGAAGTTGGATTATAATAGCATTAATGTCCAGTTTGGTTTGTTTTCAAATATCCCTGGTCGTGTTCACAAGGTCAGCCACATTAATTGTATCTGGTCAGACGCGTTAGAAAGAGATCTTTTAAAACTCATCCCTTTCGTCACAGCTGATCGGAGCACACAGAAGTACACATTACGACTTCCACTTCTTCGAACGCCATACACACATACACATTATGGTAAATATGTGGTCATTTAATTTTAACGCTCTTCACGCGTGAATAATATCCACACACGACACACCTTCGCGAGAAGCATCTCTAACGGTCACTCTTCACCGACCGTCTACACAGCTTCCTCAATTGTATACGCACAACGCACATACACACACACGTGAACACGCTGTTTGTGTGACGATTAGATGCACTTAACCGTCGCAGCGTCGCGAACGCAAACGGAAACAGGATGCAGCATGACCGATGGCACCCTTGGCCTTGAGACTTGGGAACCGGAGAGTGGTCCCGCACAGGTCTGAGTGAGTGAGCTTACCCATACGTGCGACTTCATGTTAACATCAATCACGCTGTTCGCCCGCTCGACATCGGAATCGTTCACGAACGCAAACATGATCAGCCCGGCATTGTTGATCAGTATGTCCACCGGGCCGGCGCCATCCCGCTCAATCTGTTCGCCCAACGCCCGGCACTGCTCGTACTGGGACACATCCACGCGGTAAGCACGGGCTGCCACGCCGTACTGCTGCCTCAGCTCCTCGGCCGTCCGCTCGGCCGCTTGCAGATCAATGTCCACCAGCACCAGATGGCAACCGCGGGCCGCAAACAGTTGAGCCATCGCACGACCCAACCCATTGCCACCGCCGGTAATGAGCGCTACCTGGCCGCGCACATCTTTCTGTGGGCGCGGGACAAACATGGTGTAGATTTCGCGCACTATTAGCGGCACACCGAGCAGGACCACTTTCACCAGGTCCAGCACAATAGAGAGCACCGTCAGCAGGGGTTCGAGGGCGATCACGAGCCGGACGTGCGGCGGTTCGGTGGAAGGTGGTGTGACCGATTCCTCTTCGAACGTCGCGGTGGGAGACGCCAACCCGTTCGTTCGTTCACTGGTCGCGGACGGCTTCATCTTTTTCGAGCGACGCGATAGCCACGAGTTCCAGGGACAGACTGGCACTGACGTCGCCGGTATCGGACACTGACAGCGCGCTGGGTGGCTGTGCGTTAACGGATTGTATGTTGGTCTGCGCGAGCGCGCGCGCCTCTCGTTCAAGAGGTTATCCAAAGGGGGATGGTTTGCACTGGGTGGGGAGAACCGCGTGTTGATCGATGATCACTATGAGACAGTGTGGAAAAGGTTGTTAACCGCCGTGGTGGATTATTCCATATTTTTTAGCAAAATATATTATTTACCAGGCGGGTTATCATGTGCTACAAATTCGGTGCATTTTGCGCAAACTTTGATTTGCGATCTTTTGCAAATTCCTATGTACATGTACAGCTGTGTGTGTGGTATGTATTTGCAGAAAACTATGCCAAATGCCGGGTACTGTTGTTATTTACATACATTTTCTACATTATTCTTTCACGCAGCATCCCATAGTGCGTCCATCTCCCAACACAAAACCTTCCGAATCACGCTTCCTTTTTGCGCGTCGATCATTGGCGGGCTTTCCACCGTATCGTCTTGTTTTTTATTTCTTCTTTCGGATGGAGACATCCACCTGCAGCAAATGAACCACAGTGATGACGTACGGAGACGAGTTCTATCCAACACAAATGTGCAAACATCCAGGCAAAACGTAGCCGTAGGTTTGGTTTTGTTTCTTCTAAGGCTTCTTTTTTGTCGCTGCTGTATTCTCACTTATAATGAGAATCTTGAATTATTGGTTACGGTTCTCGCTGCGGTGACTACTACTGTTGTTGATCGCCGGACGTTACTCAATGCCGATGGCCATGCCAACGGCACATGTACGTCCGCGAGGGGCACATGCTGTACGTGAACGGGTATGAAATTAGCACCAATCATTGCCTTTGATAATAATAACGCTAACGCTTACATGCGTTTGAATCTTTCGTTTCGTTAGTGTGCGTGTTTCTTTCCATCAAAAGCTTTAAAAAAATGCCGCAACAACAAATTACTGATGCATTGGTTGGACACTTTTTTGTTGCTGTTGTTCATTGGATTTTGATTGGAATGGTCATCTTTTTTTTGCGACATTACGGAGGACAGCACATGTTTACAAACATCTTATTGATTGACTATTATTTTAAACTATTTAGGTTTTGCTCCCCGGAGACGTGCAGACCTGTCTGCCTCCATCTGACTCAGTTCTTGTCTTTTCCCACTTTGTTTACTCAAATTTCATTTTCGTAAACTTAAATCAATATTGGCAAGACCGATCACCTACAAAACACAAACGGTGGGGTTGGTCGCGGTGTGGGACAGCCGCCACTTCACCCCCTACCCACTTCAACATTAAACATTGTATGTGACGTACATTGGGGCGTACTTCGACCACCCAACTCATCCCCCCCCCTCCCCTGCACACCCGTTACAGATTTTGGTCAAGTGCGCCGAGTCACTATTTGTTGACGCGTTCGCCGTTGTTGATGAAGTTCACTGTCATGGGTACGCTCAGCCGGGCCAGTCAGTCAGTCAGTCAGTCAGTCAGTCTCGGGGGTTTCTCGTTCGATCATCAACCGAAAATAATGAACGTTTCTGTCCTAGGTCCTCAGACGCACTTAAATCAACAAGCTGTTTGCTTAGGCAACGCATTATTTGCCGTTTAATGATTGTGTCGCAGGTAATTGGTCAAATATTTGAACGCTACAGAGTGTATAGTTTTTGGCAGTTAGCAGCTAATCCAGTGTGTGTAAATCAGACTTTCTCTGATGAGCTATAGAAACATCCGAGAGCAATCCGGTTTGAATGTTTTAATTGGACCAATCGTGAAAGTTTAGCTTTATGACAAGATCACTAAACTTTGCACGATCATGCTCTGCTGACCGTTGCGATGATGTAAGACAGTACGAGTCAAAATATTGACGTTAGTTTATTCAGTGTTTGAATTCGTTTGATTCAAAAAATAAGCTGCGAAAAGCTATGTGATGTATGCGATTGTATAATGTACTGTGATAAGAGTTGAAAGCAAATGGGCTTCCTAACTCTTTACGGTTCAGCTCTTGTATCGAAACGAAACTATGAAGGCGTGACGAGGTGTACGGAAATAGAGAAGTAAGAAAATCGCCACGAATAATGTGATCGCTGGTGGGAAACCGTATTGATAAAGAAAGTAACGATCATGCTAGATCAGGAATGTTTAAACTGATATCCATTACCTGCAAAGATTTTTTAGCTAATTGATCAAAATTATGATCATATTTTGAGAGTCTTTACCTAATTTTGGAGTATCCAAACAGTCTTTACAATGTTTAAATCTCTAAACTTCAACTCTGTGCTCTATGCTCGATCCTCAAATGACGCCACTCCACGCGAATTCGAATAGATCAACTGCCACTGCCGTTCTACAGGGAGCATCGAAAAGAGTGTTAATCTCCCATAAGGTGACACGCTTGAAGCAATTCATACGCGCTTCCCTTAGATCATAAACCGGAAAGCGCGACCACACTTAATTCTAACCTCTCCACAGCCACAGCCATTAGATGCCGGTGGCGACGCGGTGAAGCGTTCCGAATGACACAAAAATGATAACTTATGAGGTCAATAGCGTAAGATGTCACCAGCAAGATAACTGCCACGCGGGGGGAGAGAAAAAAGGGCTTGCAAGTAAAGTACCGAGCGACCTCTAATTGATCCATTGTTCGAGGGCAGATTATCGTTGGGCGGAACGCGAAATATGTGCGGATATATGCGGCAGAGGAAGCCCGATTAGTCTCCCTTTGGGGTGTTGTTGTCGCTGGAATGCTGTAATGTTATACAATGCCAATTTTTTGAAGACACACATTTGTTGTAAAATTATTCAAGCTATATTGTTCCCTGCTCGTAAGAATAATTAGAATAATGTCTTTTTTGCAGGATTAATATTTGCAACAGCACAATAAAAATAAATAAATACGCGATCGTCTGTGCTCGTGTCCAACTTTAACTCTCCAAAAGGGTTTTTTTCTGAAAAAGAGACATTTGGTAATGAGCTTTTTCAACCTAGCAAGTCTACATTGGCCTCTTAGTCATTTACAAACCCACTGGCAAACACTTTTACTTCCACGTGTGCGTGTGTGTGTGAGTCGAGTCGTATGTTAATTTTACTAAACATTCAGCTCAATTGTAGCTGCCTTTCCGCAAGCAAAACTACCAACTGCCGGTACCGTTTACTCTAGGCCACGATTGCGGTTTTCTGGTGTGGAACCACGCGAAAAGCTTGTTGCGGTTGAAGACTTGGGCTTTGAACGTTTCAGGGGGAAAGGGCACAGTTATTGCTAAGCAAACACACTGATCTACCAAATTCTTTCCCAGTGTTGGTGGCATTTAAATAATAGACTAAGATGAGTCTTCGTCACGATGAAAATTGCACCAAAAGTAAGAAATTTTCAAACAACTCCAGGAATGATTAATCCTCCCAAAACCATACCGTTTTTCCACCCAGGAAGAGATGAGTTTTTTTTTCCTTGTTTCGGATGGAAAAACAGTTTCAAACAACCCTACCCCAGATTGTCATAGAAAGATCGCGTACGCATCAGCTGGCATTTTTTCCTTCAAACCCTCTTCTATGCGAGATCTTTCTTCGCCCGCGCGCCCTTACGGTACCGGTCACGGTGTGTAACTTTGGAAACAATCATCTACGTCGCAATCAAATGTGCCCCTCTTGGTAAGAAGTTTTCACCTCTGCGTCCCCGCCCGTTTCGATTCAGGAAGAGGAAACCCACACTGCGGTGGTGGTGTGGAATGATCGTTAGAGGTGGCGTATTGTGACGCGGGGGTAATCACGAGGGAGTGAGAGACTCACCTCTACTAGGTGAAGCTTAGTGACTTACCGCTTGACGACGCGATTCTGTGGCCACCAGTATGGCAACGGATTCGAACGACCACGGTAGTGTGTGAGGGCTGACGTTCTTCAGCAGTGGTGCAACTGAAATAAATTGAAAAAAACATAAGCATCGGGTGCATTGGTTATTGGGTGTGTGTTGGGCTTTCTATGTCGCGGTTAGTTGGTTAGTGATGCGTGCATATCTATCGTTCCGAAAGAATCATGGAACACGTTTGGTTCTGCTGCACTCTGCTCGTAGTGCTCGTGAGTGGTCAAATCAGTGATCTTCGTTATACAGAGGTGTGTGTGTGCAAGTGATCGAAGTAAATGACCATTTTAAAAGAATGAAGTTAATGATCCCGTGTAACCCTTTTCCGTTTCGCAGACGAGCAATGATAATCTGTCCGAGGCGATCCAGTTTTTGCGTGAATATGATCGCGAGGCGGCGGAAATGTGCAACCGGGTGGCGAATGCGGAATGGCGCTTTTCCACCAACGCTACAGAGTACAACAAGCGCCGAATGCGCGAGCAGCAAAATTTGGCCTCAAAGCTCGAGTGCATTAGCTGGCGGAGGGCCGTATCCTTCGATTCGTCGCGCATAATCGACACCAGCATTCGGAGGCAGCTTGGTCGAATCGTGCAGCAGGGCAGATGCGGTCTGGGCGATACCAAGTACGCTGAGCTGCAGCACGTGTTGATGCTGCTGAAGGATAACTACAACGGCGCGAAAGTGTGCCCGTTTCGACGCGGTGGATCGGAAGCAACCGATCTGGGAACGTTTTCTTCGGCGGGCGGCGGTGTGGGCTATCCGAGCTCGAACTATGTGTCGGCGTACACGGGGTATTGCGATCTGAAGATTAACTCCGATTTGACGCGCATTATGGAGACGAGCCGTTCGGAGCCGGAGCTACGATACTACTGGGTGGCGTGGCGTGAAAAGACGGGACCGCCCGTTAGGAACACCTTCATGCGGTACCTTAACCTCGCGAACCAGGCAGCCGAGCAGCACGGATTCCACGATGCGGGAGAGCAGATGCGCTCGGTGTACGAGGATGGGGACTTTTTCTTCACCGTCAATGATCTCTGGGGACAGCTGCAGCCACTGTACAAGCAGCTGTTCACGTTCGTCCGCAAGGGGTTGATCCGTCAGTACGGGGAGCACGTGATCCGACGGGACGGTCCACTGCCCGCCCATCTGCTCGGTAACATGTGGGGTCAAAATTGGCGCCACATCATGGACATCATCAAGCCGGGACCGCCCGAAACACCGGACGTGTCGGGCGAGATGGTGCGCCAGGGCTACACGCCGATGAAAATATTCCAAACGGCGGAAGAGTTCTTTACCTCCATCGGGCTGTCACCGATGGCGCCGGAGTTTTGGCGCAATTCCGTGCTGCAGAAACCGAACGACGGTAGCGGGCAGTGCAGTGCTTCGGCCTGGGATTTCTGCAACAAGGTGGACTTTCGCATCAAACAGTGCACGCAGGTGTCGTTGGACGATTTCATCGGAGCTCACCATGAGATGACGCACATTCAGTACTACATGCAGTACGCCGGCCAACCGTACCTGTACCGGGAGGGACCGAATCCTGCGTTTCACGAAGCGCTGGCCAATGCGATTACGCTGAGTGTCGGCGGGCCGGCGCATTTGCAGAAGATCGGGCTGCTTAACAGCCCGGTCACGGTGGCGAACGGGAACAGTATGGTTAATATCGAGTATCTGTTGAACCTGGCGCTGGATAAGCTCCCTTTTATGGCGTTCAGTTTGGCACTGGAAAAGGTACAAATGAAGAGAGCAGTTAATCGCTGAATGTACAGAGCTAATATACTTATCTTCCTCTGCACAGTGGCGTTGGTACGTGTTCGAAAAGGGCCCGGTCGGTATGAATGCACGCTGGTGGGAGCTACGGTTGCGCTACCAGGGAGTAATACCTCCAACGGGGCGTGGATTCGAACACTTTGATGCTGGGGCAAAGTATCACGTGATATCTGATCAGGACTACATCAAGTATTTCGTGGCGACCGTGCTGCAGTTTCAGATATACTCCGAGCTTTGCCAAGCGGCACAACATTTCGGGCCGCTTCACACGTGCGATATCTATCGATCACGTGAAGCAGGTCGAATTTTAAGGTGAGCCTTTTACATTCATTTTGAAGTAGAAGCCTAATAAACTTCCCGTTATACCATTTCAATAGCGATGTTATGCAACAAGGTGCGTCCCTATCATCGGCTCAACTGATAAAACTGCTAACACGTGGGAAATCGTCGCGGCTGTCCGTGGATCCATTGTTGGAGTTCTTCCGTCCACTGGAAGCATGGTTGGAAGCACAGAATCGCGATGAGCAGGCAAGATACGACAGTGCATTTCCTCCTCTAATTAGCCATTAACATATATCGTCCTTCGTTGTAGATAATTGGTTGGAGTTCTACGATGGAAGATGTGGCACTATTTCAACCTTTGTTGGGGAGAAACGGACAAAGCGTAAACGCCTCTAGCTTCACGTTGATGCTTCTGCTCGGATTGATAACGCGGGGACTTGTTTTACACATTAGCAACATAACATAAATCAAGCTTAAAGCAAGTTCACATAATGTGATCGGTTGTAGAATAAATTGTAAATAATACCTCTTTAGCGTGTTCTACTCGTGTTCTCTCTTTTTCGTGAAACGTTGCAAAAGGTGGTCAACATTTTTAGACAAATTTTAGTTCTTTTTTATTGCAAAGGCCTTACATAAGTACTATAATTACAACAAGAGCGTACAAGATCAACAAACGAGTCTTTTTCATTCCCTATGATTTAGCTAGCAATTTCCTCACTTTTACCTATAACATAGCCACGTGCGCGCCCCACGTGCACTGACCATCGTATGCTTGTACGCTGTCCGAAACAAATTCAACGCAGAAAAGAAAAATGCTGTAAATATTGATTAATTTCACATTAGTTGTTTGCTACTCTAGCTCCCACACTTCACTTCACTAGTTAGGCACGTTCTATAGCGTTGGCAAAGAGTTTCACTTAAATGGTTTCACAGAACAAACTACTTTCACTCTTGAATGATCACCGTTTTGTTTTTGTTTCTTTTTTTTTTACAAGGAGCAAATGCTAGAAAGAAAAATTGGTTACCTAAGATATTAAATGTGTGAGTGTAGATTGACTAGTGAAGCTATTCCGTGCTTGGTGGTGTGTGGCCTTTTCCTAAATGCACAAATTTACACAACTGTGAACACTAATGAGAACAAGATGGGGAAAAGTGACTTCAGCGTCAACAGACTGCAGCGTGCAATCGTTGTCCACTGTACTAGGGATCCTTTTTCGAGGCGTTCAGGGGTGTGTTTGTGTCTGTGTGCATAGCGGCAGTCGATATTTAGAAAGAAAGAGTTAGATAAAAAGTTTAACAGGGCAAAACACGTCATCTCCACATCCCTCCTTACGTGGCAACAACACAAAAATCAACAATATGTTCAGAGTAAAATAATAAATTCAGTCCACTTTTTTCGACCCGACGGTTTCCGGTCTGCTTGGCACTTCGGTGCTGTCGGGTGTACTGCTCTCCACTGGCTCTCCATCCGTTGGGAGCAGCTTTTCGCCGCTTGCTTCACCGGCATCGGCTGAGCTTTCCGTTTCACTAGTTGCTAGGTTTCGCATTTCTTCTTGCTTTACTTGCTCTTCTGGTTCAACTGAAGGAAGGGGGGGGGGGGAAGAAATTCAACAACACGTTCAATACAGGGTTTCCCACGATTTATTGGTCAGTTCCCATGATTTATTGGTGCGTTCCCACGATTTTTTGGTCGTATCCTATAGATTTTTGGTTCGTTCCCATATTTTATTGGTATTTTCCAATTGGATATCAATACAATTGGACCAACAAATTCTGGGAAACGACCAAAAAATCGTGGGAACGCACCAAAAAAATATGGGAACCCACCAAAAATTGATGGGAACCAACCAATAAATCGTGGGAAACCCTGTAAAAGGGTACCGAATGCACTTTACTTACATGGCTCTTCCTCACCGACACCCGGGCTTCGTGGTTCGCCCGATTGCGACGAACCGGAGGAGCGATCATTTCCTTCTTCCGCTTCCGATTCAGAGCTTGTGTCAGGCTTTTGCGAAAGTCTGTCAAGCTGCTCCTGGTCGTATGGGAGCCGGGGAGCGACGGGACGCTGCTTTTTCGCCGGATTCAATGCATTGCAAAAAGCACACCGGAAAGCAGTGTACTCATACTCTTCCTTCAGAACCATGCCTATTTGGAGGGGAGCGCGAGAAAGAGAAAGGGTTCATTAGGTCTGCGGTTTACCGTGCAAAGGAGGAAAAAAGAAACGAACCGTTGTGCATGCAACATTCGCTGCAAATCATGGCAAACCGATTCGTCGGTCCATCGCCCACCAAATAGTCCACCATCTTCTCCAGCACGCCCTTCTCGTTCTGGTTGATGATGGGGAACGGCGTCCTTCGGTACGGCATACTGCCACGCGCACCATACATAGGTGGGGCCCTTATCATCATGCCGGGTGCCGTTTGCGGTGTGTGATGCATTGGACCGCTGGGGCGCATCTGCGGTGTCATCGGTGTTGCCGGTCGAACCGCTACCGAGGGAGGAGATATTTGCCTTTGGGGCATGGCCGGGGTCGGCATTCGTGGTGCCGCCGCAGGCTGTCCCACGGGCATCGGCTTAGGGCCGCGCTGAGGCGTCAGCGAAGCGGCAAATGCTTGCGTTTGAATGCGATGCGATTTTTCGCCGAATTTGTCCAAAATCTCAACCGCCACCTTGTACGTCTCCTTTTCCATCACGTTCTCTAGGATCTTCTTTTTGTCCGCCCGAAGATCCTTCAGCTTGTTCGAGTTTAAGCGTAACTTGCGTTCGTAATGCCATGCTAGTACCCGTTTTAGGACGAAGATGCTGTGGGAGAGGAAAGAGATACATTAGATATAGGCGTCAATCTCCATAGCTAAAGTAGAAGCTTCTACTCACAGTATAGGACAGATGAGTAGTGGGACGGAATAGACGATCCGTTCATTCCACGTTGGCGGGAAGAAGACGAAGTAAAATATCAACGACCCGACGATGTACAGCACGATCGATGTGACTAAAAATCGGCCAACGAAGCGTTTCCGCCGATCCTGGGTGCTGATTGTGTACGCTTCGAGACTCTTGATTTTTTCCTCCAATTCTTCCAATTTCTGGAAAGTGCTTTTCTCTTTCTATATACGACGCAATAAAATGAATCAGAAGAAAATTTAGAGAAAAGAAAAGTTATTAAACCACACAATTTTGGAGAGGTTTGTTTTAAAGGCGGCACCATGCTTCGATGAACGCGGAGATAAACGGCCGGCGCTGCTGAACGGTCATTAGTGTGCATCCATTGGGACTGGCGTGAAATATGGCAGCCTAAATCTTGCTGCAGTTTTGCTTCCCCTTTTACTTCGTATTATTGCCTCAACTGTTTTGGTTGGTTTTTATCGCGTGAATACAGCCGTGCTAGGCCTAATTGAATATTTATAACCGCCCTAAGCATGCAACGCACCTCGCAGTCTTTGCACCGTATTTACGCTCACGATACTGAACACTTTTGCTTTTTGACCGTCTGCATGGGTTTGGATCGAAACTTTGGAAAGGCAACTGCGACAGAAGGGCATTTCAGTGTGGTATGGCTGCAAATTAATTAACGCACCGTATAGTTGGTGTTTTTTTCTTATGTAAAACAGATTCGCTTTATCATCGCAATATGATTAGCTAAACAGCAGCGACCTTTAACTTTACATAAATGATGAAAACAAACTCAAACGTTGGTCCGGAACTGCAATCTTGGGTGCATCTTAGCGTCCGGTGGCAGCATCTCGAGCAAGTAAAAGTGAAAGCAATGATCAGAGTAGGCTGCATTAATAAACCTTTACTGCCCCGTCATGGTCGACCTTTCGCTCGAACCCATCGATTCCGGGCAAATGCATCTTAATCGCTAAATCCGATTAGCTACCAGGCAGCGTGCGAACGTTTCTTATCACAGGCCTTCTCCTCTTTTATTGATAGCGACCGTGCAAGCCGTGCGTCATCAGTTTCCACGTACATCCATCGGTAGCTTTTGCCGTTTTCTCGTGCTATTAAAGCTTATTAGCGGGCGAAAGAAATACGTACCCGAAATCTGGACAAAATGACCCCCATCGTGGTGCTGCTTGTTGGGTGGGGAAAGTGGGCCGGTAGGAGCAAATGCTTGACCCCGCTGCTGATTCGCCAACCACAATCCGCCGCCGCTCCGGTGTGCCACGCTCTCTGTAACGATGCAAAGAAGATTCCAAACGTGCGTGCGTGAGTAAGATTTGTGAGTGTCCAAGGACAAGACACGAGCAACGATTCTAGCACGCCGTTGGACGCATTCAGCCGTATCGTAGAAGCTAAATTTATCCATGAAATGTTCGGACCGTTTATCTTGTTGCTCGTCTCTTCTGCTCTACCCAAGCCATTGAAATCTCCGCCAAAAATAGACTAACTGACCACCACTTGTACAGCACACTTGATCTTCTCTGCTTTGTGCAACAGATAGGCAGGCGACCGTGGTCGTGGCAAAGGTGGTGAACGGAAAATACGACGGAAAAGGCCAACCACTATTAAAGACCCTGCATCTCGTCGCCAACGCGTCACTGAACTTTCTTTTCGTCAATGGCCAAAATGCAAAAGGCACCGAATTCTGTCGGGTGCGCGAAGGTACCAACAGGGACAAACAAACAATTGCTTCTGCAAATGGCTAGTGCCGTGTCGCCGATCCAACAGTCCACCGCAGGGCAACCCCCCGCCACCCCTCGCAAACACTTGCTCGAAACGTCAATAACCGTCACAAGTACAGGCGGTCCCCGAGATACACGGTTATTGGGGACCGAAAACGGCCGCAAAATACCGCGTATCTCGAATTTCCGCGTAAGTCGAATCTCGTGATTTCCAGCCAAAATATCACTAATTTTCGTGCAATTTTGCAAGTAGGGGGTGGTTTTAGCCACCAAATTAATTATTTGATATGTTTCTAATGAATTGAACAGTTTTAAACCTTTTTAAATGGCATTTTACATTCGATCAACACGGAAATTATTTGGTTTTTTGACAATGGATGTGTCAAATCAGTACAATTTGCTCCAAGAACTGTCAAATTTTGAAAACCGCGTATCTCCGAATCCGCGTATAAGAGGTACCGTGTATCTCGGGGACTGCCTGTACTTACAAAAAACGTCGCCAGCGAGGGAAATTCGCACCGATTTGGAGCGTTGGTGAGCTCACGAAACCAGGTTTTTGGCCTGCGATCCGGGTTGTTAGTTTACGCTTTTTTGTGTAGTTTACGCGTGGCTCGTTGTTTTTTCGCTCGTCGTGGATGTTTTGATTCTTTTCAGAAGACGCAGTCAGTCACGGCCAAGAAAATGTGTGCCAGTGTTGTATTTTCAAGCAAGCCGGGCTTCGTTTTTGAAATTTTCAACGTCTGAACGTGCAGTGTGACCAGTGTGGCCAGATTATTTCGGTAGGCGCATCGAAATTTTATCGGCAGTTTTCGGTAGGATAAAACTCGAAACTTAACTCGATTTAAAAGAAGTGAAAGCGAAAGAAGCGTTAAGCGGAATGGAGGGGGGGGGGGGTACTAATGCGCAAAATGAAAGTTTCATTTCACGAGCATATGCATCCTTTATTTAGGATTTGGATTAGATTTGGTTCAGCGGTTACACAAATGAAGGTCTTTCTGAAGTGTTGATCTGAAAATTGAACATTTTCTTCTCAATGGTGGCAAGTTCTTTTTCTCGGGCCTCCACGCGACCGCTTGGAGCCGCTGCGATTGGATACGATTTTATCGTACATGCTGTCATTTAATTTTCACTAGATTATTTAGATTGATTTAATTGTTTGGCTGAGTTGTGTAGTTCAATTTTTAAAAAAATTGAGATTTTTTCCTTCAAACCCTAGATATATATATATACATCGGTATTTCTGGTCACTTTGCCCACAGGGCAAGGCGAGCTTACAGGGTTTCCCACGATTTATTGGTTGGTTCCCATCAATTTTTGGTGGGTTCCCATATTTTTTTGGTGCGTTCCCACGATTTTTTGGTCGTTTCCCAGAATTTGTTGGTCCAATTGTATTGATATCCAATTGGAAAATACCAATAAAATATGGGAACGAACCAAAAATCTATAGGATACGACCAAAAAATCGTGGGAACGCACCAATAAATCATGGGAACTGACCAATAAATCGTGGGAAACCCTGTATTGGCGGCCACCGTCGCAAAACCGTCGCAAAACGTCAAAACCGGCGTCGCATGTACTGTAAACCGACGTCGCCAGCGAGCGAAACTCGCAACGATTTCGAGGCGCTGGCGACGGTCGTTTTTGACGTTTTGCGACGGTTATTGACCTTTCGAGCGAGCTTTTGCCCTGCGGGCCAGTGTGGTCAGATTATATTGGATTTCGGCAGGAGCACTGTTGAGAACGCAACCATTTAAATTTAATCAATTATTTTAATGATTACCCTGCTAGCAAAGAGAATGAAAAAGTGTGCGACTTTCAAGCGAGGGGCATGTAGAAGCAGGGGGAGACGGTTGGAAATACACGTAATTACGCAGAGACGCGAGCGTGTTTTGGTTTCTACATAGTTTTTGCATTCACACAATTACACATGTGTGAATGTGTGCGTTCACTTTCAGCCTGCGCGCTCAGTTTGGTTTTCTCGCAGCGGCATGCTGGTATCGGTGTCTCGCTCGCACTAGTGCAGCGTGTTCGGGGAGAAACGGGAAGGAAGGGGTATGAGGAAAATACAATGAAACAGAGCGAGCGAGTGTTCTTTTCAGTGAGAGTGCCTCGAGTATTTTAAAAGTCATGCAAGAGAGCGCCGGTTTGGTGGTACAGTCGTCAACTCGAACGACTCTATAACATGCCCATCATGGATTCAAGCCCCGAATAGACCGACCCCCCATAGGTAGGACTGACTATCCCGCTATGGTAACAATAAGTCACTGAAAGCCAAGCCCACTTCACTAATGAGCACAGGCAGGCCTTGACCGGCAGCGGCTGTTGTGCCAAAAAGAAGAAGAAGAAGCAGAAGAAGGAGAAAGAGAGCGCATTCTCTCTGTGGTAGCGCTCCATCTGCCATTTTTAATTATCAGCCCAAAACAACGGACTTCGGATCCGATCTTGGGCCGGACCCCCACCGTGTGTTTCTACCTTCCCCTCGCCTGAAAATTTCATTCTCTTTGTCTGTCGGGTAAGCTTTAACCGCCGACAGCCAGATTCAAATTCAAATTTAAATGATTTTCTTTGACGATCAATTCTCGGAATCCACGTAACTGACATTTTCTACTTATTATGAACATTAAATTTTAACGGATAAAAATTAAAAGGGCCAGGCAAACAAACGTTCATCAGCGAGATAAGTAACAAATGAGGATAGCAATCCTTCAAATATCTGTGATTTTCGGTGGGATAAATGGAAAATCGGTAGTTTTCGGGCGGTCATCTGTGAATCGGTAGGCATATAAAAAATCAGTAGGAATACAGATAAATCGGTATTTCTGGTCACTTTGAGTGTGACCGTGCGCGCCCCTTTTTTGAGCTGTCAAAAAATTTGCGGGATTCGTCGGAAAGAGCGGACACAAACAAAATAACCAAAACAACGCAACACTTTCGGACGAATCAGCGATTAAATTTGATAACTTTCTGTACCGAATATTTTGCATTTTCTTCACAGCTAAGTGCCGACCTGCAGTGTGGTGTAAATGCGGTAGAAGATACGCATCAAAATGTCGCAAACCGTCGTGGAGCTGCACTGGTTCCCGAAGTATTCGGATCGATTTTTGACCGCGGCAAGTTCCGAAATCAATTTGTACCAGGTGAAGAACGATCTGATTGATAATGTGGAAAAGTCGAGTAAGTAACGTGTGTTGCATTGGAGTTCCGCAGAACGGTTGTTTACTAACTCGTTTGTCCTTGCCTCACCATTTTTCCAGACATAAATTTGGACATTTCCAAATCAACCACTGCCACGCTGATAGCTTCCGAGTCGCGTTATCAGTTTGTACGGACCGTAGCACCCTCGTACCATGGTGGAGGCGAGATCAACTTTGCAGCCGGACTGCCGAACGGAAAGGTCGCGTTATGTAACTTTGTCGCCGAAAACAATGTCGAATTCAGTAAGTGTCTCTTCTGCAGCATGCCCGGTAACTGGCGGTTCTGACACGTAAATTTTTATATGCTTACAGCCCCAAGAATATCCCGAGCATGCACGTGTATCGCCTGGAGCGAGCTGGAACCGAACTTCCTGGCGATGGGACACGACCGGAATCGGTCCGACAACTGCATCACAATCTGGGACACGGAACGCGGTGTTCCGAATCAATCATGTAAGTCGGAGGGGTAAGGGAGCAGAATCTGATCGTTAGTTCATGCTTCAATTTCCTTACAGCAATTGTAAGCATGATTGGATTGTCGGAAACGGCACATTCTGTGTGCTGGGACAAAACATTCCCCCAGGTGCTGATAGCAGGCATGAGCCACAAGTACATCAAAATGATGGATTTGAGACGTAAGTGGGACAGCGATCACGAAGCTTGAGTAGTACGCAAATGTACCAAAAACTGAATTCCTTTTCACAGAGAACCCAGTCATCACGACGGTAGCAAACACACGGACGGTAAACGGAGTTTGCGTCGCACCGAACGGTCGCTACCTGGCAAGCTACGTCGAAAACATAATAAACCTTTGGGACTTACGTTCGTTAGAGAAGCCGATCAGCCAGATACAGATGCAAAAGAGCATCAGCCAACTGTCCTGGTGCCCAACGCGTTCCTCCGTGCTGTCGACGCTTCAGCGCGATTCGCCGTTGATAAATTTGATCGATTTGCACTGGCCCGGCTCGGAGATGGACGGTGGCGAACCGCACTCAGTGAAACGGTTCGTTTCTCCCTTCCAAACAACGGCCACCACGCTGATGACGAGCCGTGTGCCCTCGATGGCGTATCTTTCCTGGCATCCGTACGATCTCGAGCGGATGCTGGCACTGTCGAGCGTGGGCAACATTTGCGATTACCGCATTCCGCAGCGAGTGGCCGTATCGTGGGACAACAACAACAATCTGTTCGGTAACAATGGCAACGATCTGCGCCAGTTCGCTACGCCGACCCGTTCCTCGACGCCAACCGATTCGCTCAACCAGTGGAACATTGACAGCAGCGAGGAAGACATTGCCGAAACCATGCAGCACCGGGCGCTGAAGAACTACGGCCTGATGGCGGACCTGCAGCGCAATGGTGATTTGGTGGAAAAGAACGACGGACTGCAGGCGGTTTGGCGCATGTTGGGCCACATGGTGAAGGAAGACAACAAGCAGGGGCTGAAAGAGATACTGGGCGTGAATAATGCGCTGGACGGACCGCCGATGTCGCAGTCCGAACCGGTCAACACGAAATGGGTCGATTTCAGCATGTGCAGCGGGTTGGTGGTGTACCGTAGCGAGCAGCGTGACATGGCCCAGCTGCTTTGCGGCTGGACGTTCGAGCGTGAGAAAGAAGCCTCGTTCGGTGCGTTCCTGGACGAGCTGTGCGTCAAGCGCGAGTACACGCGGGCGGCCCTTCTGGCGTGCTTTCACTTTCGCGTGCGGTTAGCGATCGACATTTTAGGCCGCGGAGCGGATCAAGCGTCCGATCCGAGCTCGCTGCTGCGTGTGGCCGCGATCGCACTGTCCGGCTTCTCCGCCGAGCGGTCCGAGCTGTGGCGCAAGCAGTGCGGAGCGGCACGCACGCAGATCGACGATCCGTATTTGCGATGCATGTTTTCGTTTTTGGCGTACGAGAAGGACGGCTTCGAAACGGTCACGAATGAGACGCAAATTTCGCTGAGCGATCGGATGGCGTTCGCTTGCAACTTTCTGTCGGACGTGAAGCTGGCCGAATACACCAAGGGCATGGTGGCGAACTGCATCGAAACGGGCGACCTGAACGGGCTGCTGCTCACGGGGGCCACAAACGACGGCATTAGCTTGCTGCAGAGTCACCTAGATCGGACGGAAGACGTTCAAACGGTCGCGCTAATTGCGGCCCGCTTTCTCACCTCGGAGCTGCTCGCCAACTATCGCGTGCAGTACTGGATTGCGACGTATCGGGACATGCTGGACGTGTGGGGCTTGTGGGAGCAACGATCCCAGCTGGACATAACGCTGGGCAGCATTCGGTCGCCACCGCGCAGCTCCCGGTCGGTGTTTTTGTTGTGCAATTTTTGCGGCAAAAACGTCTCGATGGCACTGCAGGAAGATGCGCGTCTGCGCGGGAACGCAACCACCATGCATAAGCTGTCCTCCTGTCCACACTGCAGGAAACCGTTGCCCCGATGCGCACTCTGCCTGCTGCACATGGGCACGACGATGGGGGCGATATCGCAAAGCCAAGCCATCCACGGCCAGATCGGGTGGCAGTCGAAGCCGTTCTCGAAGTGGTTCAGCTGGTGCCAAACCTGCCGCCACGGTGGTCACACCGAGCATTTGACGGAGTGGTTCAACCAGAACACCGAGTGTCCGGTGACGTCATGCAATTGCAAGTGCTTCGCCAAAGATCTGCCAATGCCGCAGTTTCCGCGCGACAAGGACAGCGTCTCCTGACACCAGCTGTCCACGATGTTTTAGAGACCGGTACCGTGAACGATGTGTTGACGCCGTTTGGGGTCTTTTCTTTTTGTTGCAATATGGGACAAGTCGTGTGCGTGTCTGAAAGGAAATGTTTATCTTTTGGGGAATAAGAGATGCTGTTGAATGTTATTCATCTGTAGGTCGGAACAATGTCTTGCAAGAGGGACTTTAAAATTGTTTTAGTTTTGCATTGTGTTTTGTTTTTACAATTTGAACGGGGGAATGCTAAGCAGCGATCGCTAATAAAGTAACATGAATAATCACGAAACAAGATTAAATGGTACGTTTACTTTGAATGTTTTTAGTTATTGAATTTTTACAAAGAAAAATATTTTAAAAAATTTATGAGGCTGCTTTCTAAGTAATAGGTTTAAAAGATAAGTTCACAAAGCCTCTGATTAAAACAGAAGCCCCTTCAGCTACGGTAGGGGAGGGAAAGCTATTCACCATTCGCTGTTGCTCCCCACCAATGTGCTTTACAAGCACCGCCCACTTTGTAGATGTAGCTGTAGGAAAGCATACGAGTGTAGCTGTGTTAGTGCCGCGTACGTATTGCCGTACAGTTAAAGAGGGGAGGGCGGGTTTGTAGAACATTAAATAACATAAATTACGCTACGGTACTCGGTAGCGGGGATAAAGGTAAACTGCAGAGGCTTACAGTAATGGCAAATACATGGCAAGTTAAATCGTACCGGAACCGGTTAATCACGGGGTTGTAAAAAAAAGCATAGAAGCAAAGGGCATAAAGAAGCAGCAGTGTAAAGGACACACAAGTACACACGGGCGGGTTGGTGTGTAGATAGTATGGCGCGACGAGGAATCCGAATGACACGCCTGGTGCTGATGGTCGAGATTGGAAGTAATTAATTTAAATTTATCATTCATTAGCCAGGTCGGCATGTAATGGAAATTGCGCTACGTTATTAAATTTCACGTATTGCAGCCTTTTTTGCGCCGTGTGACAAATGTGGGGTCGCTTTCTTGTATAAGGATATACGTACACACGCTCGCTCCGGCATGACGATGCTGGGGTATGCTAAATGTCACATGGTCGAGGGCACGAGGGAAGGTTCCCAGGCTCTACCGTGAACACAACGCTTTTCTCTTGCGCCTTGCGCTACGCAGCCGGGAATGGGTTTTGATGCAAATGGCGATGTTATGAAGGCTCGGCTGACCATTAACGTAATTACGCCGACATTTGCTTGGACGGCCGAGCTGGCCGAGCTGAAGCTGATTTCTTTGGGCGGCCTCCAAGCGCGAGACCCTCCAGGCGGCGGGTGGTATTTTATGTAATTCCAAGAAGAAATTAAAGAAATAGTGCACAACCGAGGTGAAGCGATCGGAAACGGCTCAAGCAGGGCCCTGAACGGAGGGGCCACCAAAACCAACGAAAAGGAAGAAGAGCCTCATTTCCTCATCCCCCTCCTCATCCGATCGTAATAGCGTTGTGTTTATCTTTATGCCGTTTTAAAGTATGGAAAAATTAAATTAATGCTTATCGTTTGTTTCTCTTGCGCTTTGCGCTAATGGAAATGGAATGGTAGGGTGGCGGCGTAGCACTCCCCGGTGCACTTCGAAGTGCGAATAAAATGGCGTCTTGCGGCCGCCAAATTAAACAAAACCGACCGAGAGACGCTTAACGTTGGCCGGCTGCCCGGGCTGTCGTAAAACTTGTATCTAGAATGCTGATGCGTGGCGCTGCGTTTTGATTAGCGCTTGCGCAAGGGGTGTGATGAGCGTTTGCGCTGGTGGCTTGCTTCGTTTTTACGAGTTCCGAGAAGTTTACTCCATTGTGTGTTTATGGATGAGCCCCACGCAGTAGGCACGGCAAAAGTAATTGTAATTTTTGATGAAGGGTTTTCGCCGAAGAAGAAAGCGCCTGGCTGGGGAACTGGGGAAATGCATAATGTGTGCAATGTGAGTGGTTTTTGGATTAAAATTTTTGATTGGATTGCAGTGGGTACATTCAAAACTCTCAAGGCGGTAAAAATATAATTGTTAAGTGTATATAATTATGTATAACAGTATATTAGTTTGTGAAATAGTCTTCTTGGAACATTGCAATAGAAACCTTATCCTTATCGAAAAGTACAAGTAAGCATAATGCTACTGAAAGACTCCCCTTACTAATGTGATGACAGCAAAATCACATTGATTCCGTTGACTTTCAATAACTTGTGTTTTAATTAAAATGTAATCACAAACCTCGGTACCCAGCCCAACTGCAATTTCAACCTCTACCAGGCATTGCTGCATTACACTCAAATGCCGAACACGTAAAATGATCTTCATTACCATTAGCTTTATCACGGGCGGCGCTTAAAATTATATTATTTAGAATTATTTAAATTGCTGAAAATTATAGTTCCCCACATCCCGGCTTTCCCGTTCCCACTCTCGCGGCTTCATCGAAAAAAGTCGACGAAAGGTAGAGAAGAAGAGATCTCCGCATCTCCACACAGTCCCATGTGTATTATAAGCGTTTATTATCAATTATGTTTCAACGATTACGGACACTACTACTACTACTACTACCTCCACTACTACGGACGACAGTGAGTGCGTCGGTCACACGGTGTCCCGAGTCAACTTCGATTGCTTTCGGTCCGGTCCGGGGCAGTGGAAGCGGTTTATTATCGCTAATAATAATTTTATCCGAATGCGCAAAACGCACTGCCACTAGAGAGAGAGAGAGAGCGAATGAGAGAGAGGGACAGAGAAAGCCTTCATTCGATCGAGCTTCTTTCCCTTTCACAAGAAGGTTTCGCGTTTTCAATTAACTCTCGGCAAAAGCATGGAGTGCTTCAGTTTTTATTCTTCCTGTCACAAACCCCCTGGGCAGGACAGGGCTTGAAGACTTGGTGATCCATTTTCATTAGCTCGGCCTTTTGCTCCGGCTTGGCCTGGATGGGTAATGCCAAAGCCGATTGCTCACCTTTCGAAATGGCGAAACGGGGCAAAGTGTGAAGAAATAACGACAACACCACCACCACCACCACCACCAGCACCACGATCAGGAAACGAGAAAGGGGAAGGTGCATCCGGTGCAGTTGCCTGCCTGAAAATTGAATTCAATTTCGTTAGCCAATTAGACAGCAGGGCAGTCGGGATCATTTTGTCGCTCGATCGCGCGCCCGGTGACGAATAACGCTTCGAAACCGCAGCCGTGATGCAGCAGCCTCAGTACCTTTGGAATTGGTTGTGCCGTTGCACTTAGAGGTCATAAAATAAACGCTTCAATTTGGATTGGGTTTGGCACTTCGGGGCGGAGGTGGAACGTGCTGATGAAACGCATCCGACCGTGGCGTGGCAGAAGCTCTACACAACGGCGTTTTTTTTATTCTTTTTAATACTGTTTGATTACGAGCTTCACCGGGGCAGGCAAGGCTCCCGTGTTTACTTGGTCCCCTTTTGTTCCTGTTCGTTTTGGTCCAAGTTTACGATCTTAACCACCAAATTGACCAAAGATAAGTCAATTTCCGTTTCATCCCTTTTTTTCAGCACAAGAGTAAATTAACTTTACCTAAGAATCGAAGGTGTATGTGTGTGTGTGTGGAGCGCTTTTCTTTCACTCATCTCCCGTACAAACATCCCGTGTAAGTGTGCTATTGTTTCGCCCTTCGTGCATACCCGCTCGCCTTAGCTCCACAGTGAATTATCGTCGATCAAGCTGCACCCGAAGTATTTACCATAATTGATGATCGTTGCTTACTGGATCGTTCATGTGCTGTGTGCGCGCGGAACGGAAATGATTCTAACCGATGATCGAACCCAATCCGATGTAGTGGAAAGCAAATGAAGACAAACGAAAGAAGCAGCGGAAGCTCACTTACTCCCATTTTGGTGCAGTATTTTCGGTTGCCTAAAGTGTTAAACAGCAGATTAATTCGTCCGGGTTGTGTGTGGAGCGTACCTTTGCTAAATTGAATCGACACCTAAATCAATTTGTTTTCGACAGGTTGGAATCTACCTGTTTCGGCTTGTGGCCGGCAAAGATGTGAGGGAATGCTGCCGAACAAATTGCAGCATTAATTGGAGTGGCTCTTGATTAGTTAGTTAGCGAAGAGAAGGAGGATCGTGAAGAAGGAATTGCTTGGAAGTGCTTTTGGAATTAGTGAGCGTATACTATGTTGCATGAAATGAAATGATCTTGCTTTGAACAAAAATAAGCAGGGGAAAGAAATTGTATTTAGTTTACTGTTTCTATTGCAATCTAATTTTAAAACACTTAATGTGATTGTGTCTTCTAAACTAGAGCTTTTTCAACTAATCGCCAAAACATACACGATCCACACATCGCCATGTGATCTAATGTTATTATACAATTAGTGCTCATTTCACTCCTAATGAAGACATTCCGGTAGACAATAAACTTACAGTCGGCTGGCTCGGGTCGAAATGAGAGCATTAGCGCACCTTAGCCATTAGTTTAATGCCTAGCTTAAGCATATCATGATGAACGATCTTGACAAAATATCACGATATGGAAGCCACAAAGCGGGTTTGCTCCACAACGGGCCACACCCGATCGACTTCTGTATTGTGGAGTATCTTGTGAAGCAGTCTTGATGGTCTTCGCGATCGTGTTTGCGTACAGTAAGAGTTGAAGCTCTGTTTGTAATGTGCGATTAAATGCAAAAACGAAGATATGTTTAGCCTTGATAAGACTCGATGACAACATAAAGTGGTGCTCGTTAGCGTTTGGTTTAAGGTTAACTTTTGCACAGCACTTCCTCTCGTATGTTAGACAACAAGCACTGTTATGTTGGAGGCAACAACTGAAACCGTTGGCTGTATTCATTTCATGGACGATTTGAGTGCTTTTGCATCACTTTACGCTCCATTGCTGGTAGCTTTCGGTTGCTGGAATGAAGTTGGCGGAAGGTTTTGAAATTTTAGTTTTCTAGCTGGTACTCAGGGGTTGCCTAGAAACTCTTGGAAGAAAATCTGAACAACTCATACGACAAGCGTTTGTTGGTCTACTTCATGTAATTCATTTTTATTTCATATCCTTCCTGCTGACGCTTCAAAATATCATTATATACATATTATGCAAAAACAATAGCGTAATTTGAATGTCCATAACACAAGAAACATCCCGATCTGCCCCAGCTCCCTCGCATATGACTCCCTCCTTTTACTCGCTAGAAAGTGACCAATCACACGCCGACTACCCCGCTTAAGCCGCTCGAAATGAGATTTGACAAAGTAGAATGTGAGAACCGGCACAGTTTTCCCACCCATCGGGCCAACGGGCTTTGTTCCGTGCGGCTAGTAGTAATAGTTTTCCCAAGTTTCGCCCATCACTATTGCAGTTAGCGGGCTGGTGGCTCCCCTCCACCGGCTGGTAATTGCTTCTATTAAATGAGGTGGAAGCATGTAATTGCTGGGTATAGTTGTGGGGAGCATGGATCGGCGGCATCGAAGTAAGCCTGAATACCGCCATGCCAACCGCCCGGGCCGCTGTGTTCTAATATCGGAAATTGATATTTTAATCATATGTCCATCCGGGCCGGAGCTCATCCGTTTGGTTGGTGGGGGGATTATCGATGCCGCTGTGAACAACGACTGGCCGGTACTGCACGGAAAAGCCCGTAAGTGGCCGGGGTCGAAGGAAAAACCAATCTGGAGCGCTGTAATTAAGCTCCAACCGGTGGCGTCAAATGTCTCATCGGGGTGGACCGGGTTGACTTTTCCACGAGAGCCATTAATTATGCGGCCGGCTCGGTGGCCGGCATGTTTGCTCATCGGCTGTTGACCGCTATCGCAACAAAGAAAACCCCGCCACAAGCCCTAAACTTTGCAAGAACGTTTCTCTCTCCCGCCTAGGGCCGAACTATCGTAATCAAAAGTCATTAGCCATGGTTACAGCTGAAATTGATCCATGGGCCATCGAAATAATGAGATCGCCTAATTGCGTTCGCCGTGTTTCCCGTGCTCGGTTCATGTGACGAGTGTGCGTGCGCCCAGGGGCACACGCGTCATTGCCAGGGTGTCCCGAAATGTCAACAGGAAACAAATTATTATTTAATCGTTCGCTTGTAATATAATTAGACGCGGAGGCCGCGGAGGGCGCGCTACGATTTCAGATTTCTGTGGGGCCTTTTGGGTGAGGGAAAAGCAATACAAAAGCGAGCGAATTTCTTTGTTTCGGTGCGCGCGCTTTCAGTGTTGAGCTTTTGGGGGTTCGTGGGCTTTCTGATCGGGCTGATAAGTTGACAAATTGGGTTCCCCTTTTTCTAACCCAATAACCTGTGGCGCTGACGGTGCCGGCACCACTTGATGTGATTTTGTGCTCGGTGGGGTGACTTAATTTGAGCATGCAAAATAAAACGTTCGGTTCGGGGTTTTCGGGCTAATTTCAAAATAATCACTTTTTTGTGGGGGTTTTTGGTGAGCTGAGGCACCGGGACGGGAGGGTTGAGGGCGCCATCGCTCGAAAGGACTTATTTACATGAGGCCTACTCTAGCCTAGCCTTCCCTACCGAGTAGGAAGAATACTTGTACTGACTTTTTATGGTGCGACGAAGTCAAAGATGTCTTTTTAATTATGAGAAAATGTGAAAGAATACCCACAGGATGGCAAGAAGAAGCCGTGCAGACGAAGGCTTATTTGTTAGATTCATGTAATTTTCTATCCCCATTCTTTTGTAGCTCACTTTGTATCGCTTATCACCTGAAAAGGGGGTCCCGGGTTTGAAGAGGAATAAAAGCTTTCTGCATTGAAGAAAGGCCCTCGCCCCTCTACGAGATAATAATCAAAAACGCCTGTTCGGCGTTTGTTCAATAATTAGCTATTCGTTAATCATATTCTTTGAATCAATCGCTAACCGAAGCGTGATAAAGCGAACTTTTCGCTCAACGCGCGCGCTCGCTCAGCAACAACACCACGTGCAAAACTGTACACAGAAGAAGGGTAGGAACAGTTTAAGCGGAAAGAGTGTCAGGAAGCAGGTTTGCGCATCGAAGAAAGCGCAGCGAGAGAAAAAAAAACGGAAAATCATGCTCTGCAAACAACAGCAACGAAGAATGGCGCAAGAGAAGCAACCAGCTCGCGCTACCAGCGTTCGCGTCATATTTGGTCGTTCATTCGTAACGCCGGATCAATCGAATCGAACGATCATTAAAGCAATTAAAAAGTGGTATTTCATCTCAATCGGTGCACCGGCAGTTTGGGCAGGGGTAGGGGACGGAGAGGTGATGTTTCTAATTTAAATATTTGGGCTTTCGATTACACAGAGGCCCCGAGACCGACGCGATCGCTCCGGCTGCCGGTCTTTGCCGGTCCGGACATCGCCGGGACCGTTTAATGAGATCAAGCGAAGGAAAAGCCCGGGATGGATCTAATTAAAAGATGAATTAGAAAAAAAACACACACAAACACACACATACAGGCCGGTCCGGGATGTTTGCTTTGTGCCTCGATCCGATGGCCGTGCCACGGGACGACCATCGTTAGCGAAACGCGCACTATTATCAGTGTGCCTCGATGTGATGCTGACGAACAGAAGCTGGTTTAATTAGAAAATTGATCGGGCTGTACGGGGGCCGCTGAATTAACGATCGGAAAAGTGACTGAGCTTTGCGAATGGGTCCGCCTCCCTCTTCATGTAGGTTGCCTTTCCCCGGCCAAACCATCAGCTCAACATTGTTTCGAAAGTTTGTGCTGTCAAGGTGTTGGAAAGATTAATGATCGCGGGGTTGCGCGTGATCTTGACGGCGAGCGGAGAGGTTGAAGAGGTAGTGAGGGTCATCTGAGATGGGTGGAGGGACAGGTTTTGCCTGCAGGCTGCAAAACAGGCTGCACTTCTTGACCCAGGGCATTGAGGCTTAAGTGTGTGCTTGTTGTTTTCGGGTTAGTGCCTCATGTAACTGGCGGTAACGTAAGGAATAATTCCTGGTAGTTTAATTCCTAGAAGGAGATCATGTTGTGGTAAATTTAAATTGGAAAATCAATGCCTAGACGGTTGTGATTGAAATTAATGATGGACTTTGCAGCCCTGAGATGAGCTTCTACTAGGCAAAATATTGATATAACCCTGAAAATACCTTGAACATACCTCTCAAACACACTCGCACAACTCGTGATGTATACCATCACGTACGTTTGTCAATCAACAAATTAGATCCTCACGCAAAGAGCAACACAAGCAAAAACAAAAACCTCACGTTCCGCTAATGAGTTTAATGCATTTGATTATGATGATTCAAGGGTTTCTCCATCGCTCGGTGCACCACAGTGGCGCAAGGCAAATGTACAGACTTTTGTGTCCAAATTAAGCCGTCCAAAGGGAAGCCGGCGGGTGCCTTTGGCATGATCGTTTCCCGGGAACGGAAGTAAATGAACTGCATTACGAGCGTGTTAACAGCCTGTTATGGTGGGGCTGTGAGCTTTTTTTGCTGCTACTTCTGCTCGGAATCTGACCGTCCCAAAGGGGGGTGTGAGAAGACAGTGAGTAAAAAAAAGCCTCACATCTCTCTGCCCCATCGTTACAAGATTTGGTGGATTAGCTGCACCACCGTACTGCGGCTGCAAGTGGGTTCGTTAGTTGAGAAAATGTCGAAGGTTTTTTTACCCTCACACATTGCCTTCTGTCTCTCACAGGCAAATTAACTTCACCCTAGAAGAAAAACGGTTTCTTTCCAGCCAATTTGTGGGCCGAGATAAGAACAATTTAAGCGGTGAGTTTTTCTCCCTCGCGTGAAGTGGAAAAGCGGCTTTTTTGCTACGTAAAATCACGCTGTAATGAAGTGTGCTCCGATAGAACATTAAAATGGTAAACTGAAAACAGTGGAAACAAATTAACCTTGGTCGGTGCAGTGCATTCACCAATTGCAACGGTGATTGTTTCCGATCATTATTATTTTGTTATTTTAAATTAATGTTAAGGACACAAGATTCACGCAGTGGCAGATGAGTTAAAGTAAGTTTCAAAAAAACGTTAAAAATGTGAAAAATACGAAACAATCGACAAGCTTCCTGTGTCTACAGTTGTAAAACCCAACCAAGGTTTTGATGTGTAATTGATTCCGTTCAATCAAATCTACAAAAAAATCGAAAAATGTGCTCAACTTTTAGCACTCAAACACTCATGATTGATTTGATTGTTATGATGGTATCGCTTTTGGTTCAACAGGCCAAAAAGAGCATGTTTAACGCCAATGGATCAGACACGGAGCTTTCATCACGTTGTTCGCGTCCAGACATGATCGTGCCTTGCCGATCGTTCCCTTTTCCAGCTCACTTAAACGCATTGCTCTATTCACGCAGCATTGTGACCAATTGTGAACAAACAAAATCCACAGCTTCGATCAAAGATCCACACAAATCTAACGACTGATTGAGAAGCGTTAAATAGGCATTCCTGCATTCCTGCACTAAATGGGAAAGCCGAGGGAGCGGGCGTGAGTCGTGAAATTGTGCTTTCGATGTGTGAACAAAAGAGGAATGTGTTTGTGTGTGTGAACAATGAATGCAACAGAGCGCGGGCAATATGGTAAGGATTGCCAACGCGAGCAGACATGGCCACCAACACTACTGCCCACCGCGTGAGCCGTGAAATGAGCTGCCTTTATAATGGGTGTGGATTTGTGTTTTTAGCGTTATTAGTTTCGAAAACAACGTTTGGCAGGCGATTGATTTCATGCATTCCACGAGCTAGTACTAACTGCTTTTCATAAGCTAATTGATGAATGTGTGTTTGCGATGAGAAGCATGCAAGATTCGATCGGCTTGTCTATTTTTATGCGTTAGTTAGATGAGGAAAATTAGTTCAAGTCTGGTTTCGATCGTTTATTAACACAAGGAGACAAAAAAGCCATTTGGAAAAGAAAATTATTAGTTTGAGTGATATACATATGTACGGATTGCACACTTCAACATCACACACTCAAAAACTCCCAACAAAATTTCGTTGGTTAAGTTGAATGACCTTATTTTGGGGACAAAAGATCCCGTTATTATTAAAGATCCTTCTGTTTAAAACGCAACCTTTGCAAAATGTGTCATTTGCCAGCTCCAGTTGCATTTTGCTAATACTCCGTCAAGACCATCTGGCTACAACGACTTGCTCAAGTCCTTGCCGTGTCAATAAACTCTCCAAATCGAACCTAAACCAGATGCTGCACACGAACCATAGCAGCAGGGCAGCGCAGCCCCGAGATAGGAGTGTCCAACATAATTGGAACCCTTACCGGAAGCGCAGCCAAAAACAAAGGGAAAAAGCATGAAAGCCAATACCACCGTTTTTTTTGTTGTCGGAAGAAAGGTCGTCCACACGAGATCACGAGATCTAAGGTGCTTCACAGTCGGCCGATCCCGCTTTGTCGGCGCCGTGAAGGAGATCGGGCAGAGGGTGGGAGAATCCGTTTAGCTTCCCACCTCCCCCGAATTGCCCCCTTTTGATTCGGCACCTCGGCAATTATAGTGCACTTCCTCTTTTCGGCACAATCCGGAACGGTCAAAAGACACCGCAAGAGGTCATGCCGACTTTCTTTTGATTTTCGCCCCCGGCTCAAACGGTCACCAAAAGGGCCGCCACAGTGCCACTTGGTACGCGTGGAACTTATGATTCCGGGTGGCCAAATTAAATCATTACGGAAATGAGTAATGCCCGGTGGTCGTGGTCGGAGCGGTATGAGATATCGAACCGGGTGCTGGGTACAGTTTAAAAGGCCGGCGAGCCGCCTTTTGTTGGTTGTTTGTTTTGTGTGTGTGTGAGTTGTCGATCGATTTTTGAGCAGTTGATTAGTGGACAGAGCGCTGTTATGATGTAAGCGCAAGAGGGAGCAAAACTGTAATTATAAACAGTCAATTGCACAATTTCAACCAAGCCGCGCAGAAGGAACAAAATCGTGCCGGGTGGGCCACAGTTTCTTCCGCGAGCGCGCCATTTTGAACGATTCTGGTCGTGTCTGATCATCTGCTAGAGCTGTAAAACAAACAAACATCCAGCTAAGTGGAGTTTAAATTTCACACATTCCTTCGAAACATTGTCCTGAAAGAAAGCTTCGTCCTAAAGAGAGCAAACAGCAAAGAGTGAGCCCGTGGACGAGTGTGTGATGGGGCATGACTTTCGAATTTCATTCGTATTCATTCCGGTCCAAGCTGGACTAATGCTTTAACCCCGTCAGCATGACGTGCTCTTTGGAGCAAGCGGGCAGCCATCATCACCGACAGCGATCGTGAGCGCGCGCGCACACACAACCACTGGACATGCCCCGTTCGTTAACACGTGTGTTTGATTAGGAATTCAACCCCTTCACGGGCGCGTTGCTGTTGTTGTATGTTAACGAGCCTGCGATCTAAAAAAAAACGAAGCCAGGCGCATGAAATCGACCCCAAAAACGGAGTCCCCCGATCAGCGGACAGTAAAGCGATATGGAAATTATCTTCACCCCGCGATCGCCGCGTACGCGTACGGTGGAAAAGCGCGTCCTTTCCGGGCGCGAGTAGCGGGCGGGCGTGCTGACAGCAGTGTCTCCGTGCATATGGGAGTGCTCGTGGATGGGCTGGCATGCCCGCACTAGTCCTCCCGGTGGAAAGGAGAAGTTTGACATTTATTAATCCTAATGGGGCGCATTCATCATTTATCATGCGCACGACGACCCGAGCGTGAACGCCGTCCAGAGAGAGAAGGTAGAACATGAAATCCGTCCGAAGCACCGAAAAATCGATTATACTTTCACACCGTAGGGGGGCGCCGTTGATGGGTGGCTCTTTAATGGGATTCTGTGCTGATGAAGCTGATCACAATATTTTCATATTTGCATTTGGGTCGTCCGCATCGGCAAGCAAGTCGCAAGGCGCGTATCGGGCTGTTTTTGGGGCAGAGATCGCGAGACTGTGTGCGAGGGAGCTGTTGCTTTCCACCCGGATCGTGCGCTTGTCATAACTCACGTAATTGATTTTCCCTTAGCTGGGAGATCAGTACGATCGTTTTTCTTCGTGCAAACTTCTGGTCGGTGGGCATTGGATCTCGATCGATCGTGCTCGGAAGGGGCAACAAGGAAGGAAAACGAGTAGACAAGAATCTACCAGCGAGCTTCTCGTTGTACATCAGCGTACACCTCAGGCGTCACTGGAATCAATAAGAGATGTTGGTTGTTGTTTTTTTTGTTCCTTCAATCCGTACCTTGATCATCCCATTTTCATCTCCGGGAAGGAAATCTAGACGAGAGATCAGAGGAGCACGAAGATTGCATTCGGTTTCTCACCTGGCCCGCCGCAATCGATTTAGCCAAAACGAGATCCACGTACCCGGTGGTGGACGTGGTCAATCAGGGACCGATCGGGGTAATGAGCGATAATTCCGTCATTTGTTTTGATAAATAATCAAATTTCCCGAGCGCTAGCGAACACTCGTTTGCTCGACACGATCAACTGGGCAAACGTTCGCAATAAAACATCGATAAGTGATTTTCATCTTGTTTGCGGCCGGGACGTGCCGTACGCCATTACCATACCCCACCGTGCAACCTGGAACCGGAGCTGATGGCCGTTTATTTCCGCTATGCGGGAATTGTGTGTGTGTGTGTGTTTTGTTGCTCTAGATTGGGGTGTGTGTGTGCACCCCACAGGGCCATGTTTGCGATCTCGTAATGATCTCGTTCGTACGATCGACCTCAAATGGGTTAAGTGGCTGGCAGTGGTTTTTGGCGTACCTCCGACCACATTCATCTGTCATCGTTAATCGAGCAGAAGGGGAACGTATATAGAATGGGGTAGGGGTCGGGACTGGCTGAAGCAATTGAACTGGAAAGGTAAATTCATAAATTATTGCTCCATAATTTAACCTTCCAGGTGTAGCAGACATTGTTTCTAGAGTGGATACGTACGAGGTGTTATTCGATTTAGGTGATGGTGTGTTTAGATGGTTAGATAATGGTTTCGTTTCCATACAAGGCGTTGGTGTATGGGTTCAATGTAGTAGACTCAATGCCACACATCTATTTTGTGAGTGAGAATATGTAAATAAAAATACCTAGACGAAGAACAGTCATGCGAATCAGTATCCGTTTACAAAGAAATCGTTGCTTACAAGATAATGGCACATATAACTTCAACGATAATGAGACAAAAACCCCAAAAAGACCTTTTCCTTCGACTTCACTTCCTTCTTGCAATATGGTGCAAATTACCATAATTGATACAATTTAACTGTACCCTGCTAAAAAAAATCAAACCGGAACCAAATCTGTCTTTAGCAACCGCAATATTTGTTTTGCTAATCCACTTAAACCCCGAGACAGCTGTTGGAGCGGTCAATTGTTATGTGTTGTGTGTGTGTGTGTGTGTTTTACCCATGTTTGGCTTTCCTTACAACTAAAGCGAACCCAGCAAACTCTGATTGTGCTCGAGATTGATGGTTAAGTTTGGAAAACAAAACTGTAATTCTAACAGATGGTGCATCTACAGTACAGAGCAGCTCGTGTGCAGGTTAAACGTTTAGTAATAACTATGTGGACAGGAATTGAGTTGAGGATCACTCTCAATATTTCATTGATCAAACAGTATTTGCATCTCGCAGCAAATGAAAACCATCTTTGCATCGCGAAATCCTTTCCAACACACACAAACTGCCTGCTTTCCACCGTGCATTATGCTGAATAGGAAGGAAGAAAACCGCGAACGAATGTGAAATTATGCACGTATAATGCATGAACCGGTAATGGAACGATCGGTTTGTTCGGTCCGGTTGGCTGCAGTAGCAAAACTAATTTCGAAAGCCCCCCTGCCGTTTGCCGTTCGTAATGTGCCGATCGCATCTCAGGCTTCAGCTCGAACAAAAGCAAACCATTTAACGAAAGGAAGCGATTGAACGGGCTAAATGATAATGTTTTATGTGAACATGAAAGGATATGGTTATCCATTGTTCGGAGTAATTGCGCCGAGTGTACAGATTTGCTTCGGTTAGTGAGAAGGGGCATGGGAGAGAGGGAGGGAATGCTGGATGCTGCCCGCTGGTTGAAGCTGCCAGTTGTTGGCTAGTTAATTGTCCAGCGGGTAGAGCGGTAGTAGCAGTAATGTTCGTGATGAGTTGTGGTTGTGAACAGATCTAATGGTTAAAGCTCTAATGGTTGTGTTTAATGTAAGTACAGGCTTGCAAAGGAAATGCACTGTTTGAAGAGATTCATTACGTTAAATGATTTAAGAAATGAATTCGAATTCAATCAGGCTTTTGTGGGTTCATTCGCACACAGCGGATTGTTTATAACTGGATCGTAAAGCGTTTCCCATACTGGTTGTACATCCGGTACAAATTTTATATCTGCACTGCAGACCTCGAACAAACTGGTGACGAATTGATTAATTTTATAACCCCTTTTGCCAGACCTACAGAGAGCTGTAGGATGTGTTTTTGGGTGTCCAGTCGTTGTTTATTCCTCCTTTTATTTGGTGGATTATGGTGCAACCACACGAAGAAACGAATAAACTTAAACGAATATTCACACCAACGGGGGCTCTCGAATCAGAACGATGACACTATGGTTGACGTACGGTTAATGGCATTTTAATAGTTTTAATCGTACCGAGCCTGCCCACGCGTCTCGGTGCTGAAGCGGAATCGAGATGCAAAGGACCCTAAGAACATGGTGAACGGGGCGAGCAACGTAAACGTGTCGAGTGCAATTTATGGTCGATCATGAATCGCTCAAAATAATGTGCTATATTAACAAAGTTTCGGTGACATTTTGGGAGGTAAAAGAGGAAAAAATAAATCGTCTTGTGAAAGAGTTTAAAGTGTTGTCAGAAGAAAATAATGGATGCTTTTGCAGCCATTCCTTCTAAAGTACTGCGGAATACGTTGTGTGGAGTTTCGACTCAACTTTATCCTTTCATAATGAAAATGATCGACATAATACAACTTGTAGCTTTTACTTTTCCCCGTGAAGCTGGGGCAGCTTTCAGCTACGGTAGCAGTCTGAGCAATGTCCGTTAAATTAAGGCGAATAAAATTACAAGCTAATCAAAGCAAAGATATGTCATAACCGAAGGCCTAAATCAACGGCAGCAAAACCCAAGCAGGAAAAAAGGGAAAGACAAATGATAGCAAACGGGCTACTTTGCTACGCCTTTCGCGCTGGTTTCAACGTGAGGCCAGTTTGCCCCCCTCTCTCCGCCTTCTTCTAACCACTGGGCAAAGTGTCCATTCGCTGCTGGCCCGCCATTCTTGGAGGGCAATTAATTTGGCGGTGGAATTTTTTAATTTACCAATCCGCTCTATTATTTATTCACGCCACAATGGCCCCAACTGCCCGGGGGCTGCTGGTTTAATCCACCATAACGTAGCCCCCTCCCCTCTTCAGCTCTTCCATGCAGGACGCAAGGATTGGCAGTTTGTGTTTGAACAAAGCCCCCAAAACAGTAGCCGTCGTACGATCGACCCCGATCGATTGATCGCCCCCTTCTCTCATTGCCACTGTACCGCCACCGAGCGAAACCACATTAAAGCGATTTGATAGACATTAGATTTCGGTTTTATTAGATTTTTCGTACGCTTAATCGTTTCGGAGATTGTATTCCGCCTGTTTAGCGTTTGTCTTCGTTTTCTTCCCGCAAGCATCCTTTGTATCGAAGGCTTCCCGTACGTACCTACTACACGGTGGGGAGTAATCAATTCGGCAGTAGTGCTCGCTGCCATTGGGAGGAGTTTGTAAGTTTGTTTTCTTACCGACCTTTCCTTCTGGTGACCGTTTTGTCGGTGTAAAGGGGGGAGCTGGAAGACTTGCCCCCGTTTTTCGAATGACTTGTCGATTGGTGGGATGGACGAGAGTATGCGTGTGTGTTTGTGTGTTTTCCTCTATTCCCCCCCTCTTTTAGCGTTGAATCTCTGGGCTTTGTTTTGATTAGATTATAAGATAATGTTAATTGGATTTACTTCCCCCTCTTTACTTTCCTTCTTCTCGATACTGTCGTTTTTACCACACTAACACCGCTGAACTGTGCTGGTCCAAAAGCAAACAAAAGTTCGAAGCGGATCGAATGAGATTTTTTGCATCTCATGTTGGGGAATTAGATTGAGTGTTTTGGGAGAAAAGGAGGGGAACGATGGGGCAGCCTCGACATAATCGATTCTGGAGCAGTATATGAGGGTAATTAAAAGAGAAAATTTGAATGTCTGGCTGTATCGAAAGCGCTGTGTAAAGCGTACGAAACAAGAGGTTTGCAGTGATCAAGTGTTCATACAACTGGCCCTTGGAAGGAATGTAAGAGCTTTTTGTTTGGATTTCTAGCACTTGTAAGTGAGAATTTGAGTCGGTAGAGAGCTTTAATTTAATAGATTTCAAGTGCAAAATTGTGAAAATGATATAAAATTATCAAAAAATTAACTCAACAGTTGAAAACAGCTCTTGCATCTGTTTCTCAAACAGATTGAAATCTACGCTACTTAACATCCAAAAGTCAGCCGTAAACGAGACGCCATTGTTTGCATGACTGTGCGCAGATTGATCGTTAATTTATTGGATTATTAGATGCTTTGGCTCGGGCCAAAAGGATGCCCCGCTTGGGAAGATCGTTGCCCCTGTTGCAGGATCGTATGTATGTTAAATTTCCAACTCCTCGATACCGTGCCTTTAAAAGCGTCAGATTCGCTTACAAATGGTTTGATTTTGGTTAGGGGAATACAGTGCGCTACGTTGAGAGTATAAACGCTGACACGGCTCCCGAAAATCTTGTGAGACGCTGCGTCATTGCGCTAATGATCGCTAAGCAGGAGCCAGGCGGGTAGAAGGTACCGTGTTCTGATCAGATAAGCTTCAGCGTTTCCTTCGATCTTCGAGTCTTGTTCCCTGGCTCCGTGGTGGTGGCTGAGAAACGTATCGATGTTTTAGAATGATGATTTGATTGGTTTAGAGGCGAAGGGAAAGCGAATCAAATTTTAATCTAAATTATATTAAGAGCTGTACCGGGCGCTTCTTGTAGTTGCTCGGGACGGTCGGTACCTCAAGCATTGATTCGATACGGCTCACGGTTCTTAGGAGTGTTGGCAAAGGGCGTTTTTTTTCGGGGATGCATCCCGCTGTTAGGACGGCGCCAGTATCGGCCCTGTGAAATAGGTGCAATATCATTCGATAGTTGTCTGTAAATAAACGATGCTGTTGTTAGTATGCTTTGGTTCACACAAGAAAGAGGTGTGTTTTTAAGGACAAAAAGAAAGAGATGAAACAGTTCTCTGTATTCATGCAGAGACGAAACGACCGAATGATTACTTAAAAACGTGTCAATTTTAATAAAAAATCAAAATTTTGATTCTCATACACGATGTACACGGTCCGCCATTAGTAAACGTATTAAATATATTATTTTGTTTCGTATGTGTGTGTGTGGTTTACGACTCGTCGCAGGAATATTTAACGATTTTTCTTCTGTGTGGTCGTTTATCTTGTACTGTGAGGTTAAGTTTATTTCCCCCCAAAAGCTTGACATTAAGCACTGGTACAGGTATAAATTGCCCACGCAAACTTGTGATTTCGTTGGCGTGGAATGATCCAACCATTTTGAAGCCATTTATTGTGACACATTTATGGGTGAAAACGGAGCTCCAAAAATAACGCGTTATATTATTCTAAACCTAACGAATCAAACTGTTGAAACCATTAACAAGAGAGCGAAAAAATGTGCTCATAATGAATTCAATTGTTTTAGCCATTTTCTGAATGACCTTTGCTTTTCCCCGGTTTGATGAGCACTTATTAGTTCTCATTCAATTAAAATGATATTAAGATTGTTTCGACCGATAAGCCGGTCCTCAAATTTAACTCAAAGTTTAGGTTACCCTAGAGCAGCTCTATAATCAAGCTATAGCAGACTTGAGGTACAAATTTCATTATCAGGCTCATTAATATCTTTGACATCCAGCAATGACCCCTCGGTGGACTACGGCCGATTTGCGGCAAAATCCGTTTGGTATTGATTGTGATCTTAGATCATGATTGGAGGAAAAAACGAAACGAAAGAAAAAGGTCATTGCGTGGTCCGGTGTAAGGGCAAGGAATGATCGAGTTTGGAATGATAACGAGCGGGTGGGTGGGACCATCAACGCTTCTGCTTTAATAAAGTAAAGCCAAAAGCTATTAATCATACGCCTGAATTACATTGGCCAGCTTTGAAGAGTCGGCTTAGGGGAAGGCAATGTTTGTGGTTTTGTAAATTTATTCCGAAATAAAAGCTATTTCGTTGCGGAAAATCTGTAATCGCCACGGTTGACATCATCTGAGCTGTCAACCTTTATGATCGTCATAAAACGCGGACCTGAGCGGTAATTATCATGTGGCAAAGTATCAAAAGCACGCAATAAGCTTAAGCATGCAGTTGACATTAACTAGAGGGTAATTAATCTAGCGCAGTAATAAAAAACGACGGATGAAAACGGGCAAACGGCCCGAAAGTCCCGATGAATATTATCCAATTATTTAAGGGCATGATTTCGGGAACTGAGCACGTGCGAATGGGCTGTTTGGGATTGGGGGGAGAGAAAATAATTAAAATCTCATTAATGCTTATTTTGGTGGTATGATGGCGTTAGGGGGGGCTGTTTTATTGCACTTTATACTTAATAATGGCGTGACTGTCGGTTTGTGTAACAGTGCGAATTATTGCATTGTTATATCAATTTCAGGTAACATTTAGATTTGATTTGAAAGAGAAATACAACTAAAACAGTTTTACGTGCAATTTGCAACGAATTTTCATCCAAATCAGCTTGCAAAACTTCGTAAATCTGCTATTCAATTTCAATCGGTCCACATATGGATCAACATTCAATTTCAATTCCCATCCACATGGTACGATTTTCAACAGATTTAGGTGCACCGAAGCACTCCTCCGAGCACATTAGAATGAATGATTGACGCATGATTTGTTGGCACAGACAGTGCAAGAAGCCATTTTTAACCACAATTTGTCACAAATTTGTTTGTTTCGTTCGGAATCAATCAAATGTGTGTGATGTGTGTGAGGGAAAATTAATTGGCCTTTCGGGTGTGTAGAAAACAGGGGAAACTTTTGCATCCCCCCACGGTAACGAAGCTGATTGGATAAGGCCGACAGCTCCGCCCCTGCTGAAGCGGGAAGATGCGATAGTGTGCGTGTAGTATGGCGTTCGTTTTGCAATAGTGTGCGCGGCGCAATGGTGGAAGCAAGGCGGAGCTTGCGTGTTGCGTGATGTATGCAGGGTTCGTTGCTTGGTAGTTTTAGTTTGAAAAGTGTTTAATTAGGATTAAATAACGATTAAAAACTATTGAAACTCATCACAATTTGAATTTGATTGCTTTAATTTAAGGTAAAGTAAACAACGAGTATAATTTGAACATAAAATAGGCTAGAACACTTACTCCCTTACAGCACCGTCCGGAAGAGCCCTGTAGCAAGCTTTTGTTGGGCACTTATCTCCAGCCCCGTGCACCTTCGAATCAGTTTTCATAGCACGTTTGCCGCTCCACGTTGGTTCAGTATCCGTTGTACGTTCGCTTTGCGTGGAGTGTTGGGTCGTTCGCGTGCTCATTCGTTTGTTTACGCTCGCATCGATCGTTCGTGCTGTGGTTCGGTTTGCGCTCGCGACGGACACGCGTTGGCCTGCAAGGTGTGCACAAATTGACCGTCGGGTGATGAATGAGCGCGTTCATCATACTAAAGTGGTTACATTTGAAGTGGTTCTACAATTTAAGAGGTTCAAAAATAGTACCAAAAAGTGATTGTAAAAGAAACGCGAAGGAAACTACTTGACAAAGCACTGCCTTTGTGAGGATAGGCAGAAGAAAATAGGTCTGGTGACGCTGGTACGCTAGAAAATCGTGGAATTATCACCTCCAAGCTGAGAAACGTCAACAACAAGATCAAAAGGTAACAGCCGAGCAACGGTTTGTTAGCTGCATTAAACACAACGAAGGAACGAGTAAGAAATAAACCAAATGCAAACTGATAGATAATTGAATTTGCACCCCACGCGCGGACTTGCTTGCAGAGTGAAGTGCATTCCAGGGCTCCTCGGTGCAGTATCGGCAATAGCGGTGTTCAGCTTCAGACCCCACTGGTGAAGTGTTACGATTGTACCCCGCGTTCGAACGACGCGTCAAGGAGCGAGATTGTGAAGTGTTAAAATTAACGTTGCTCTCGTTCGCGTTCAATTAACAATCCGTGCACCGCACTGTATCCTCGCGTATGTGACCCTGTGTGTACATTCACGCGTGTGTGTGTGTGTTTGTGTGTGTGTTTGTGTGTGTGTATAGCTCTATTCTGAGCAGTGTGTGTAGGTGCATCTAGGTGCGGTTGGCAAGTGTGCTGTGAAGTATGGATTGGGCGAGCTTGAGTGAATTATGCAACTGTGCTAGAAATATACATATTGTGGGCAAATATTTTCCAATCCACTCAGGCTCGGTGCTCCGCTTTTTCAATTAGCCGCAATTAGTCGCTCGGCGAGAGAGAGAGAGAGAGAGAGAGAGAGAGAGAGAGAGAGAGAGAGAGAGAGAGAGGAGGCTTCGAGTCTTATCGCTAACAGCCGAAAGGAAGAAAAAGAAGAAACAGAAAAAAACACAGCGGCCACTCAAACACGAAAACCGATACGCCATTTGATAGGAAATTGTGCACAATTATCGGCCGCTTGCAAGCCCGCAGGATTCCAGCCAGCAGCAGGTTTGAAGTAGCAGCAAAACGTTCCAGTTTGTCGCTTCAGCAATCGAGGTAAGAACGAACGAGTCGTTTTGCTATGCCAATGAAAACATTCTCACCCAGGTCGTGGCGCGGGAAGCGAGCCGAGCAGCTTAACATCAGGGATCAGTGGGTTTTCTTAAAGTTTGGTGTCCCGGCTGCGGTTAGCGTTTGTGTCCGGGCTGGCAAACGAGTTAATCAGCCCAGGAAATCCTTCCAATTACGCAATTTCCTTAATCACAAGTGGCCGGTCAGCCAACCGCAAACCAGTTGGTGCGTTTTTTTTGCGAGAACTACAAATCCCCCAAGCCATGCCAGTGGCAGTCGACAGCCCATGATGATTGGTTCGATTGGTTCGGACCGTTTGTGGATAATTCTGCTCGAAAAGCCATTTCACAAGTCCAGAAAAAGCAGCCCTGTTGGAAAAGTTGTGTCTTTTGTGTGCTTGTTTCGTTATATTTGGCAATGCAGCTCTGTGGGAAGAATGATTCTGCTTTGAAAATAGAAATCGAAAGCACAATTTGTTTCTATTCAAAATTGGAAATAATTGTTTTGAAATGTGATATTTGAGGCACTCATTCCTTGCGCCGTATGCAGCTAATGCTGCAGATAGGGAACGTTATTAGATTGTACAGCGATGCAGATACGTTGTTTAGCATTCTGACAGACACGCGATGCACCGCAGTGGATTCAGATTGGAGCTTTATTTTGAAATTAAATTGTAGCACATTAGAAGCTGCCAAAGGGCAAAACGTTTGCACATGCTTGTCAGCGCAATCAGGAAGGGTTGAACATATTTAGTTGAATTCAATTAGAACGGAAAGGTAGATTAGTTTGATAGGAGTATCTGCATCAACCTGAAATCATACAAATACTACCGATTGAGTGAATGTGTTTGGTTGCTTACACGAAACTTTTTTTGTTTTTCATTTTCAACTCACGAAACAATATCTTCCTGTACTTTTTATCGATGCATATACTATTGAGGACCTTTGTTTGTAAAAGAAATAAAACTAATTGTCCAGTTCCACCCAACTAATTATCCAGCCAGCCAGGTAGCTCTACCTATCATCTGAGTCGCGCACAGTAGGCAAACACTTAATGATCACATTTCAATTTTTAGACCCCTTGCCGTCAGCACGGCAAACAACAGCAAAAAAGCTCTCGCGCGCTGTGTAACGCTTTTCCGACGCTTCCCAACAGGGGCAGGATGTTTGCTGCCCGGAAAAACAAGGAATTAGCCTAATGACGATCATAAAATGGCTGAGCGTTGGCTAGTTTTGACACGGTGCTTGATTGATGGGACCCCAGCCAGCCAGCCAGCGGCCAAGGGTCCGTCCGGCCACCAGCAATGGGGCGGCGGGATGGCGTGAAATCAACGAACCATCAACGCCGAACCATTTCTTTGTTGGATCGCTTCGCGATGGCGGAACATAACGTTTTCATGTAAAATGGATTTGGTGTTTGTTTTTCTAGGCACAAATACCAACACCACCACCACCACCGCTAGGTGAGCTTGCGATGTAAATTTAAAACATTCAATCATCGTCAGCTTTTGACAATGAAGACATTTGGTGTGCAGTTTTGTGTGCGTGTGTGTGTGTGTGCGTGTGTCATGGCTGGAAAGTTTAACATAAACTATGGAGGTATTTTGTGATATGTTGATAAGCACATAACAAGCAAGTGTTTTATTTGTTGCGCTAGCATTAGCTCCAAAAAGCTTCCCTTCGCCCTCTTTTAAAAGCTAGAGAGCGAGGTTTCTGGTGAAAAACAAAATTAATTTCTAACCAGCACCAACACCAGTTGAGGAGCTGTCGCTTCAGCGGGCAGCTAAACCTTTTTGGAGCTAAATATCGTATTCTAATACGGTACTCATTAGAAAGGATTTGACTAATGGAATTTGAGATACCTTAGCAGGACTTAGTTTGCATAATAAAGCTGTATTCATTTGCTGAAAATAAATTGAAAAAGTAAGTGGATAGCTTTGCAGCGTTTTAATACGTGACATTCTGTCCTCTTAGCAGCGCCGCTCAGCTTGTCTCGAAAAGTTCTTGAAACTAGTTTTAAAATTTAACACCACCACCACAGCGGTTGGGGCATTTGACCGCGGTTGCGTTCGTGCTATGGGCCAGTTTCCATGTAAGCAGCTCTTAATTTGCTACGATTTAATTTAAATAAAGAAAAAAAAAACCCTAGCTTCACTAAACCTGACGGCGCCGTTGCGTGTCAAATGTCCGTCAAAGAAAATGAACATATTTGAATAGCCATTCACGGGTGCGGTATGGCAGCGCATAAGCACAGGCACACTTGAGTGAGTATATGGTAAGAGTGTGCGAAGATGTCGGACAGTGATATAAAGTGTAGTTTATTATTGCGACGAAAGTATAAGTTTTAATCCAAAGAAACGTGGAGTTATTTACATTAATTCGTCAGTGAGCTTTTCTCCATTTGCTTCCACATTTCTATTGCATGGTAGGAGTTTCGAAGCATGAAGCAACTCCAAAGGGCATCCAAACAATAAACTCTAATTAAGCATAAACGAAAAGTGACTAGCTTTATTATACGCAAACACACATACACTGGCAACACTGCTTTTCTCCAATGTAACTATCCTGTACATCGTAGTAAGCACAGGCCCGCGGTAGGTTCCCCCCAGCGTACGCCACGTTTGTTTGTTTGGGGGCCATTTTGTTTACCGAGCACGGTATGGGAGCTTGAATGGGAAGGTTGCTGGTGGGGATGGGGATGGTGTGTAGTGGTGGCCAGAGCATTGAGATAGACTTTCCGCAACGTGACGTCTGAAGTTTGGCGGGCGCAACCGGTTCGGGGGCGTAAGACAGAAGCGCAACAGTATCGCGTCAGCAAGGGCCATAAAGTTTTGCCCTTAATGAGCTTGTAAACACGGGGTCGACTAATTAATTACCACCACCACCAGCTACCACTGCCCGAGGCCACCTTTCATGGTGCTGGCGCTGTAGTTGGGATGACGGTGGCGGCGGCGGCGGCTGTGATCGAATCTTTGCTGGTGAGCTTTCGAGTAGCGAGAGCTTTGGATTAAAGGCAACACGAGTCGTTTGGAGAGAAGTTTGATTGAATGCGGGCGGTAGATAGGGATGTGCACTGTTTGCACAAGAGTTAGATACAAAATTTATGATTCATGGATCATGCAATGCAATTGGAGTGCTATCGTGGTGCGATAAATCTGCAAACAACGCAATTACAGTGTTATCCAGCAAGATTCGGAAACACTTCAACACTCCAAGTTCGATGCTAACCCATACCATACATGCTTAGTAGTTCTATTACCCTTTGCCAAGTATGCTTATACCTTACCTGTGCACTTTATAGAAGCTTCTGTAACAACATTACCCCCTCACAACTCCTAACTCAATTAGCAATAAATTCACCAACACCCGGACGGATGGACGGACGAAGAGAAGCATTCAAGCATGGCAGACCGTGCGCAGTAGCGAACCGCCGGATCGGTATCGCGGGATCGCAGTTTGTTTGCTTAATTTACAACACCCACTCAGTAATGAGAAGTGCTTCTTCTTGCTACTCCTCGTTCGCTGTGCAGTGCACATCGTTCGGTTCGGTTTGATTGAATGCATGGGTGGGAGGGATGGTTGCTGGCGACTGATAGACGGTGGCAGCTAGATTGATACGGCGGCGGCCGCTGTGCGTACGAGATTCGCCGCTCGGGACGCCGAAAGTGGAAAGTACTGTACGAGCACCGTTTTTGACAGCTTACAACTTTGATCTGTTTTCCGATTCGACCGCCATCCTCTGCTCTTAGGTCGTCTCCCCCGCCCAGAAACGGGAGCGTCGACGGTAGTTGCGTTTTTGCGCTGCATGTTGCGGACACAGAGCAACGCCACGCGGCAGGGAAAAACATGCGGTATCGCTTAATCAAATTAACGTTTAACTTCGGGAGCATCGTACAACAGTGCCTCCGCATCGATAAGACAACAGAGGGGGAGGGGGGGGGCGAGCTGAACACGACACGGGGCGCCGCGGGTGTGCTTTCCAAATCGGGGCGGGAGGGCGGTTATCACGCAATCGAACGAACAGCGAAACAACGGCCTAATTTGAACCGTTAACAAGCGATCGCGAGCACGGCGGGATGGGTACGCTCGAGGGACTTGGGTTGGTGGATGCAGCTGCACACGCAGCACTGGGCGAAGGATGCACAGTGGTAAGGATGTGATGAGCGCGGGTCCCTTCGATTTGTAATTAAATTAAAAGCCCTTTTCTGTACCGAAGCTGATGGTACAAAACGGTAAATTTTTGGCTGTGCTGACGAAAAACCAGCGGTCTGGTTGATTGGGGGTGTTTTGGCCCATCGATGAGGAGCATCGTTTCATATGGATGGCGATTGTGACGCGTGCAGTTATTTCTTTACGTTATCATTGAGCTTGTATGTTTTTTGTTGTTGAAGATGGAATGTGAAGCGTGGCGATCTGATTGGAGATACAAATCAATGGATGCTTTTGTCTAATGACTGAAAATACAATCAATGCTGGAGTGTTGTTGAAACAAACCATTTCAAACATAATTATGTGATAGCATAGTGCTTATGGGAATCTCGTTTTGCTCAATACTCAATCAATCTTCCTATCACAATTACCTATTTGCCTCTGCATCAAACACCATTGTAAGGTCACAATTACCCCTGCAACGTGAATTAAACTAATCGAAGCTAAAAAAATCAATTTGCTCTTAATCAACGCCCAATGTTGTTCATCAATTTCGCTCAATCCGATTGCTAATCACGCGTAAATTCCCATCGTTGTCCCGGGTGACGAAGCTTAATTGTATTTTGTTTGGGGCTCGATTAAAATCCAATTTATCGATTAAATCCTCACACCGGCTCGCGAAGGTTAAGGAGAGATAGCTCGTGGCGATTGTCAATTGTGGCCGCCCATCTAGAGGAGGCCGTACCGCATTCCCTTCCAGATCGATGATGCCTAATTGTTTTGCGCCCGCTGGCCGTGATTGTTGCCCAATCGAGTATTGGTCGAGCACCGATTTGTGATTAAGCTTAGTGGAGCGATAAATTATCGCTGGCAAAATCAAACTCTCAAAGCTCAAAATCCAGACAGTGACACCAGCCAGTATCGATCGATCGATCAACGGTACAATGGTGCGTGTCGCTGTGGGTCAGTGGCCCCGCGAGCGAGAAATAGGGATTGGCAGCAGACAAATCGGTTACCCCAATCATGCAGACATTACGGTGTGATGGATTAAACTGCTAAACGATGAGGTGCTGATAAACCATAAAACACGGGCGTGTGTGCGTTTGTGTGTGTGTTTAGCGATCATTCTGCCAAGCGCCCCAAAGCACGGCTGCACATCATCGGTTTTGTTGAGGCTAATGGAGGTTAATCATCGGATCAACCGAGGGAAGCAGAATGTATCAATCATCGACCGTGTTGACACACATATCGATGACAAGAGCTGCCCTGCTTGGACCATGTCACTCCCATGTGTGTTTGTTTGCGGAGAGGGCAGGGGACGGGGACTGGGCTAAATGGGGAACGTGCGCACTGTCCCGGTGTCTTATCGCGATGCACTAATTGAAGATAATGTCAATTATAATAGAAAAGCCCGTCTTTGAGTGCGATAAGCGATCATCGATGGAATATGAATCGGTTTTTTGTTGTGTCGCTTGAGCGCGAGGTAATGTTATTTTAATTGTTCTCTATCTTTTCCTCCTTTTTTACTGTGCATGTACAGCATTTGTTTGGATGGAAACGGGGGTAAGCGCCACATGGCGAACGATGTAAAAAGTGCATTTAAGGTGCAGTGAGCGATGGGTGTGTGTGTGTGCAGTGCTACACAAACAATGCATTACACCTTGCACCTGTCAACGCTGTTTGAACAGTGTAAGTGATTGTGGTTGACAGTGCAGATACTGATAACAACATTATCACGCAGTAAAGCACGCAAATGTTGGGCAAGTTTTATGAAAGTGCAATTTGTAAGTAATTAAATGAATATTACTTACACAAATACCTCGTTTGGAAAGAATTGTATTGACAGTCTTTCACAGCTCGTAAAGCATTGTCGCTTTTCACTCCGGTCTAAATTGCAAGTGCGATGTTGATTGTAAACAAGGAATGAACGATTTGTTTAAAAAAAAATACAACAACGCACGCTTGAAATTAAACCTGGCCCATTCCACCAATCGGTTAATTACAGGAAACGTTTGACAATTAGTTTAATTGTTTTTGTGCCCATTTCCTGGGCAATCGGGGTACCGATTGAGCAATGAACGATCCAAACATTGGCAGACAAACAGACACAAAAAAACACGTTCGATTGGAAAAAAGGCCGATCGAAATGAAGCGACTACATAAATGAATTGAATTTTAAAGGGTAAAAGCCTGAGGAGCAGGGTAAACTGCAACTCAGAAAGTTATTTCGTTTATCTTCCAGCGCGTAAAGGTACCAATGCACGTGTGTGTGTGTGTACGTTTGCGATAGGTAATTAAGTTAGGAACAGGAATGCTGACCGATTTAATTGATCTCGCTCCATCGATCGCCTGTCCTGTGTGTGATTGACACGCTTCGAGTGTCGAGTGTGGGACGGAAACTTGATGTTTTGCGTCGCATTTAGCGATGCGCTTTGATTTTTGCTTCATTTTTTTTCAAATGAGAGGCTTTAATCAGCTTAGTTGAAAGTTTTTGCTCAAAGAAAATTATCTCTTCCGAAATTCCCTTACATTATTGATCGAAGATGAGGATGGTTTTTACTTCTCCCCTTATAATGCTTCCCATATATTTAGTGATTATTTAACAAACATTAAGCCAATTTCAACAGTACGTTTGAGGCGTAAGTGAAGAGCACCAGCGACCCCAGACCCGCGGCAGTAAAGATCAAGTTTTTATACCGCCAATTAAGATTTACACCCCAAAGTTGCCAATAAATTGAATCGTTATTCTCTCGGTTGCATTAAGCTGCAGCGGCCGTGCGGTGGAAGCGACCATCTGCAAAAAACCTAACGGTCGATCATGTAAGACACGTTGCTCGAAAAACACAACCTTTGCGCAAGCATGCGGAAAATTATGATTTCGGAAGAGGATTGCAAACGGTGCAGCTATTGATTGGATTTGTGCAATAAAAAACCCAACAGGTAAGCGGATTATATGTCAAAGCGGGTTGCGCTGCAAACTGCACTTCACCTGCACTGGCTGGATGGCTTGCTGCCTGCTGCTCCTCACAGTGTAGTAGGAACTGTGCAACCGTGTATGATTAAATAATGCTTCCAAATTTAAAACGACCTGATATTGGTTTGCAGATATACAAGCGGTAAACCCTATCAACGCGTGTTATCCGATTTCTTCGATACGGCACTGCAGTGTTTCTGATTTTTGTTTTGTTTTTCGTGACGGAAACGATCTTATCGCTGAAGGTGTAAACATTTATCCAATCAGATTATTTCATTAACTCCGATAAGAGCCAAAACCTGCAATAGGCTTATATGATAGGGAAGGGCACTAGACGTCACGGTGTCTCTGTGACATCATACATGTACCTATAGGGAAAGGTGCAGTGACGTTATCGTGCACTCTTTACTTCGATAGTGTTCAGAATGATGAGTGTTTGAGGTAATTATCTTATCTCGTCTGCTTATAAAATAGACAAAGCTAACTGAATCGAGCGGTTTAGTAAGAGTAAGGGGGCTTTACCAAGTGATGAGTGTGGGAATGCTATAAAAGTATTAGTGATCGTTGCAATATTTATGCAAGCTTCAGTTGTTGACTTTGCAAATAAAAGCCAACAAACGAGTGTGTTATCAGTTATCAGAGAAATTGACTCATTAGAATTTACGAACTACTCAATATTTGTTATAAAATCGTTGCTTGTACTTGTGGCTCAACTTTCCCCAACCGTGTTCAAAGCACCTCTTCACACCATCCCATCACTCTTGTCGATAGTGGAAAGGTCTCGCCAGGGGCAATGAAGCTAAACAAAATTAAATTTACAAAAACACCTTCATGCCTGACGGGAAGCCAACCCTCCCACCCTGTTTGGCACAGCCACAGTAAGGGGTTCGCATGCCTACAATAACGATAACAATTGGATAATTTGAATTTTCCTCACCTTGTACCGTTGGCTCCCGTGGCAAGCGTGAAAAAGGAAGCGGAAGCAACTCTCCTGCCTCCCGCGAATGGCCCGGTTCAATAGAATATATTACACACCGACTGCCGATAGAGAGAGAGAGTACAGTCCTTCTTGGTGTACGAACACACCAGGAAACAGGAGGAAGCGGGTGTTAAAATTGGCTCGACAAGGGTAATTGCAAGGACCCGGTGTTTCTTTGTTTTACCTTTCCCCGAGCACATTTGCACTCTGAACTTCGACAAGCAGGGGTTAGAAAATCAGTTTGTTTGCAGACGTTGCAATTGCACGTATCCTGCTTACGGGCGTGCATCTGTTCTCCTTGCAACTCCCCTCTTTCCTATCTCTCTCTCCCTTGGACACCTTTGCTGTCTGTTGCGGGTCAAGTGCATGTGCACACTCACGCACTGGATAATGCTGTTGTTTCCCAAGTGTTAACGAAACTCGTCACTACAGCTGTTAGATAAAGCCGCGATATATTATTGTTGCGTTTTCCTGCCCTTTTGCGTTCGATCGCATGTGTTCGTGTTGTGTGGAGTGGTGTTGTTTTTTTTGTTGCGAATTAGATTCTGACTCAATTATGGTGTGTTATCGTAATTACATTAATAAAAACTTGTCCATACTCAGCTGAAGGTGTTCTTTGCGTTGGTTGAAAGGATCGATGTGGTGCTGGTAACGTAAGCTAACGTCAGTGTGCGTGTGATAATTGAATTTAAATATTTGCTTGAGTGGAAACAAATTTTCAACAACAACAACAACAGAAGCGATTGAAAAGACTAATATTGCGTTCGGAAATGAGAACAAGATAAAGGCTCGGCTGGTGTAATTGTGTTCTCGTACCTATTGTTTGAGCGTATGTGATAATACATTACAGAAGCATTAGGCAGTGTAGGTAAAAAGAAAAACACGAAATGGAATGTTATTCTTTTTTTACAGCTCCCCCCTTTCCTCCTTTGTCTCCGGTTTGTCGCATTCGGAATCGATTCGAAATAGATGTCATTGTTTTGGCTGGCAAACCGTCGACAAGCACCCGCCGGGCGAACCACGAACTGCCACCGTGCCATGTGCTTCGGTTCGAGATCCCCCCCCCCCTCTTGCTCCCCTGCTCTCCTTCAGAATCCGGTTTCCAGGAACCGAAATACAATTACACACATCATTGATTACGATATCCGATGGAATGGAACGAATGGATGGTTCGATCATTAGTTCGCGGGCCTTCTTCCCACACACAGAAACATACACACACACACACACACACACACACACACACACACACACACACACTGTTGGAAGCTTTGCTCAATGGCACCCTCACCTTCATCGCCATCTTTTTATTTCCGCTCATCACGCTGTTGACATTTACAGCGCGAGAAATCGAATGCAAATCGCGCTCGTTACGGAGGCGAACGTGGCGAACGTGGTGCGAACGTGGTGTAGTCGACACGAGGCTTTCCAAGAGGAATATCAGTATTGAAATTTATAAAGTGTCAACTTGATAATCGTGTTAATGTAATACGTTATTGAATTTAAACCCCTCATGCGGCAGTCAGAGCAGCCAAATCAATCAAATACATCAAAACGATTTTGTAGCAAATGCTAAAATGTCGTGAAAACTGGCCTGCTTTGCTGTCAATTGTGTGTAGAACGTTGACGCCATACAAGCACTGTGCAGCTCCATCAACATGGCATTCTCAATTGCAGGCGATCGTGCATGCTTTATGCTTGGCGGCCCAACCACCCAAAAAAGGGCCCCTAATGAATATAATAAAATTTTAAATCAAATCGAATTTAGCAAAAGCTGCCAACACTTGCAGCTCATGCATCAACCGTCTCCATCCATAGAACGCACAGAACGGAAGTGAGTTTTTCAAACGGCTCAACGGTAAACGGCATATTTTAGGGGTTGCCGATTGGTTGGTTGGTTGCCCCGGGAGCGAGCGGAAGTGTAGCCACGGGGTTGGCAATATTGTTTAATCAATTTTCACACCGCCTTCCTAGTGTTCCAGGTGCCCACCGAAAGGGTGGAGTGTTGCAAGGGGTCTCCCTGCGCTCTTGACGCGCTTCGGCACGTCCGTTGTCAGCGTGAATTTGAAGCGGATGTAGTTTGAACGGATACTTATTCCTGACGGGTTGTGTATGTTTCGGTGTGTGTGTGTTTGTGCCTGCACACACACAAACCATCCATCTCCATCCACCGAGCCAGGCAATTGGCGCACAACGAGCCCATCAGTCTCAGGACGGGCTGAGTGGCTGGACCGATTGAATGACAAACCGTTTTATTGATAAAATGGGAAAGCTTCACATCCACACTCCGGTGCCACACGGATGCCACGGTTTCACGCCATCAGCCCAGCAAAGTATGTTGATTTTCACAGCCACAATAGAATAAAAACATCCCATCGTAACCGCACGATGAGTTGCACGAAGGTGATCCCTTTAAGCTCTCTTACGCGAGGAGTCCTTCACTTTGTGCCTGTGCCCTTTGTTGCGTACGAACATGTGAATTAAATTTTAATAGACACAATATCAAACGGGACCATGCGGCCTGACGAGGCCGCCGACGGACAGGGGGCGCGTAACCGATCGATGTTAGTTGCACGTCGCTGGCCGGGTTTTGTTTATTCCGAAGCGAATTCTGCACGCTTCAGGCGACCAAACGAAACGGCAGGATAACTTTCACCGAAAGCATCCAATTTAGTTGATATCTAGAGTTAATAGAAACGAGCAAATAATTGCTTCCACCAACCTACAAAAACCCGAGCCCGCGCACCGAGAGCGACTCATTTAATCGGTTTTGTTTATCAAACCTTTGCCTTTGCCGCGTGCGAGCTTCTAACAATGCCAGGCGCAAAGAGTAAATGATGCCGCTTAAACGGTTTGGCCTTTGTGTGTGTGTGTTGCAGGCGTTGGGAAATTGAAGAGTCCATTTTTGGAGCCCCTTCCCACATCCTATTTCAGCCCCCCCCCCCCCCCCTGCCCCCTTTTCAGTAGATCCGTGAAATCGCGAATCGAATTGAAATGAGCAAAGGGTACGAAGGAGAAGCGTGTCGGAGGACAAAAAGGTTGTTTGCCATCTTCGCGTCGTCACATTCGCACTTGGCAGGCTTACTCGGGATCGTGGTGAATTTAGAGCGGCACCTGCTCCAAAAAAAAACCCTCCCTCACCGTGGTGGTGATGGTGGCGCTTCCAGGTGTTCCAGCTGTGTGCCAGGGACGGCCAAACAGGCACGCAGGGTAACACGCAGAACGGAACGTGGCGGGTCGCGGTGGGCTAGAATGTGGCCCAAACGAATTACGATGGACAGAACGAGTGCTTCGCTATAATTAGATTTGGAACTTTGTACTTCTTTGTGTAGTTCTGTGGTTGTGGGTGCTTGTTTCGTGGGCGATATAGCGTGAGGGAGTAAATGCTTCGTTTAGCAGGACGATGCGGGCCCGGGGTAGCGGGAAAGTTTCGCTGCTTGATTGTGTGCGTGCAGCGCGCTGAATGGGTTGTTTTGCGGGTGGTGTTTTGGGGGCATGATTTATCGATTTGTTAATGAAATGATCCAATCACCCTGCAAACGAAGCGTTTGCAGTTTTAGAACAAAGAAAAGGAGCCATTTTTTTGAATGCGAAATTAAATAAATTTAACTGTCATTCGGAGCCCTGTTCCTGTGTGTGCTTGCATATTTGTTAAAAAAAAAAAAAACGTGGGGCAATTACTGGGGCAAATCGGGAATCGGACTGGGAAGCAGAAAACAATTAACTATTGTAGACAAATTGTTCACATGTTGTCGTCTAATGCTTCCAAAACCTGGGCCTGCAGAACACTTGTGCCCTCGAAGACTTGTGCCAGACGACGTTCGGACCAGCTGGTCACCGATTGCTACGCGCCACAACTGCAGCGGAAGTGAAGCATTACCGGCTCGTCGTTGCTTTTCATCGAAGCACACGGTCTCAAACAACGCACTGTACACGATCACCTCTACTCGAGGGTGAGTCATCCGTCCTCCAGCGGCATTCCTACTCTCCTCCACTCGGGGAACGCATCCTCACCCTCCGAAGCTTATCTTCCAGTTTTGGGGAGGGGAGAAAAAAAAACATTTTCGGAACTATTTACAAGATGTTCAGTTGTCGTAAAACAACATTGGAATTTGTTTTTGGTTTCTGTTTCTGGTCGAGAGCGATCGTCTTCCACTTCCAGCAAGCGCTCGGTACGAGGAGCGGCGCGCCGAAATCTCGAAAACGCCTTCCAATTAAATGCCACCGATGACCTTTTCCGACGCCGACCGCCGACTACCCTACGCATCTGTTGGCCTGGCCTGGAAGCAGGCCACCGAAAGGAAGAGCAAGCATTTCAAATGCAAACCGAAAAAGGAACAGGAAAAAAGACGCTTCTCCATAGGCTTAAGCAGCGGACGGTATTGAGGAATGCTTTGATGGCGTTTGACGGTGCTTCCTTTTGTGTGGCGGTGCGTGGTCCGAGGCGCATGCGCTTTTGGAAAGGGATCGGGCCAGCGCTAGCGCTTGTTTGCGGACCGAGCTGGAGCCATTCCTCGCTTCCGATAATACGAATGGCGCCAAATATTGTTATTGCCCCAGCATTATTGACTTAAGGTGAGCGATATTGTCGTATCGGTTGGTTGATGGGGGATGGCATGTAAATGAAATAAAAAACAAAGTCCTGTGTCTGAGAGGTAGGCTTGCTGAAGTTAGCTGAATCTTGTTCAGTGTCATTGTAAACATATAAGGTTTTAAAATTGCACAACTATGTAAATTATATAAAAAAGGATAGATTTATTTTAGACCACTCCGCTTAAATGACTTGCGCAAACACTTAATATTGGAAGTAAAATTCCATAATTAATGACCCCGAAATAAAACATGATTGCAATTAGCTCCGCGCGCGAATGTGTACTGCAATTGAGCGAAGCAGCTAGCAAAAATAAACATCCCGACCTTTAGCACCTTGGCAGCACCTTCGGCGCACCACGCACCAAAGATCCCGACTAATCGTTATGCGTTGCAGTATCTTTTTAATGGGCCCGATCCCGAAGGTGATCTCTTAAGCATTGAATGCAATCGCGACTACTTCGAGCTTCGTGAGGCTTAAAAAGAGTAGTTAAAAAGGTAATCGTCAATTAAAGCAGAACCGTTGGGGTTCGCAATACTCTCGTATATCCCTTAATGTATGTCGCGCGGATCGTCGAAATGGTTGGTACGGTGCAGGAAAGAGCGTGAAATTTAGATAGGTGGGTAGTGCAAAAGTGCCTCCAGGCCCAACCCGTCGAGAGTGTGAGTATTTGCGGTGCATTTTTAGGATTAAGACCTTTTCTCCCCATCCCGCTGGTTCCTGCTCCTCCTCGGTGAGGTTAGCAATTCGATGAAATTGATTTTCGTTCGACGACAAAACACTTTCGATAAACGCGGCGGCTTGAAATGTAGGACAAGCGTGCTGTTGAATTTTGGGAGGTTTTTTTTGCGGCAGCAAAACAAACAGAAAAACAGCAAAGTGCAGTAGCGCAGGTTGCACAAACGGAGAAACTGTCACACCGACAAAAGAGTATTTCAAGGAGCTCACAGAGAACCCGAAACACAACGAAAACACTGCAGCAAACAGCGTAGAATACACATAATGTAGTTAATATGGTCGCAAAGATAACGCAAATTAATTTAAATGCGTTTTAAGAGGCATTATAAAGTTTGATAATGAAGTAGCACTGTTTTATTTATTGGCCGACTAGCTGAGCTGATGTCCCCGGCATGGTGACGGTTAAGTCGTGACGGAGCTGCAAGCCGTCCATCGGCGATTGTCGTTTTTTCATCTCCATTTCCTCCCTGTCCCTTGTGCAGTGCAGCATCCCTGCCGTATTCGCAACAATGCATTACGAAAGCGTCATCAGATGCACACCGGGCACACGGACGGACGGACGGATGGAGGAGCAACTTTTTGGGCCCGGTTTTTCCACTCAGCCAGCCACCGATTGGTAGCATGCAATTGGAATCTAATTATACACGCACCAGAGTGGCAAGATTAGTGTAGGGAGAAGCTGCTCCAGCTTTATGTGCGGTTTGCTGCGTGAGCAGGATTAAGGTCCGTACGAAACTTTCGGGCTTGTAAGTGGTTCGGATAAAACTGGTGAAGCCTAGAGAGCCTAGAACTAGTTTGATCGAGCGAACACGGGAATGGAAGTGTACGCGTAATGTCGCTGCACAAGAGAGTGTTTTAACGCGTCCAATTGCAGGTAACTACACGCAGTGACAGCGCTGATAGGGCGTAGAAATACTGACAATGCTGATATACCGACGCGTACCGTGGGCGCCGGCTAAACGCAATCGTTTAGGATTAGTGCGTGTTCCAAGGGGGCATGTTGGAGACATGTTGGAAGTATCAAGCAAACTGGTTATTGCTAGTTGACGGCAGCTACGACATGGCCAGCATTGAGGGCATGAAAAAGACGCCTTGTCTGTTTGAGAGTCAGCTTCCTGGACGGTTATTAGATTATAGTAATCGATAAATCGTGCCATTTATACATTGTCCAACCGCTGAGTGTCGAGCGAGTTTTACGTCTGGTAGAACGGAAAAAAGGTGCGAAAATTGTGATATTGTGAGCGTACAAACATGGCTACAGCTGCAACAGCAAGACATCGTGTTATTGGTTGCATTGTCTGCTATTTGTCTGCAGTGTTGGTGTCCCGGCCGGATGGGTTTGTTATTTCTTTAGGAGGCGCTTGACGTTTGACAGGAAAATAGCGCAAAAGGTCAAATCGTTCATTCAAACGAACTGCACCACCTCCAAATTAACACCTAATAAGAATGCACTTCCCCTAGTGCATTCATCTCTCAGTGCAGCTACGACTATTGCATTAAAAGTCGGTTCGAACACGTCAATGTTGTGTCGCTGAAAATAATGAGTTTAAATTCAAGCGCTCCTTAGAACTGTCCAAAGAGCAATATCGGACAGCTTGACAATGGCTTCTGCAAGCGTGCTATATGCACCCAGCGAGTGGGGTCGATATCGGGCGTCAGTTGGAATGGGTAGCACCGTCTTGCAGAAGGGGTACTTGAGTTTCTTGATCTTCAAGGAAGCATTGTGGAAGCGTTCTTTTTGAATTGCGAAGGACTCATTGCGCTTCCGAGCGACAATCCTGCGATGCATCCTGATTGCATTTTGGTGGCGTTGTTTATTGCTTTTCATTTGCGATTCGATCCTCAGCCTTGCCCTGCTCCGTTTTGGCAGAGCTTCTACGCCTCGCAAGTGCAATCCATGGCCGCACAGCGATCCCAACACGGTGGTTGTCCAAAATATCGATAATTGACAGGTCAAACTGCATTCACCGGCAAGACATCGGAAACTTAACCAACCAAATCAAACCATCGAACGCTGTTTGGTGCCAAAGACACTGCACCGAGACGTCCTTTTTGCAGTTGCAGTTTTATGAGCTATCTTGTATAACGTCGGGTTGTTGTTTTTTGGGTCAATAAATTGACTATTAACATTCAACGCGTATAATTGCAATCGTAGGTAAGAAGACGGTTTTTTGCAATAATAAAAGTATATCTATTTCATGGACACACTCAGCATAATTGCAGGGGAAGAAGAAAAAATAATTTCGACCCGAGGGTTAAGCTCTCCGTCGGAAGTGTTTGTTGATTGTGTGTTTGCGCTATTCGTTCCATTTCGACGCCGGCATCAGTTGCTTCATCAAGTTTGCTATCTTAACTGCTTTTACTGTTTTTTTTCTCTTGTTTCGCTGAACCATACCAAAAAAACTTAGTCTAAAGTTAAGCTTGGGAAGACGTACAGCAGTAGCGTGTGTATTTGTACGTACTCTGACCCAGCTCGGCCAGGCATAAAATAAAGCTAAGAAAACAGATGCAATTGCAGCTGTCAATACAGGGTGATTGATAAATGATGTATCGCTGTTGGGTCTGGCTCAAACTAATGACCGGAACGGGAGGGCGATTAAATGCGCGGAGCATGTTTTTTTTCTTCGTCGACTGCTTCACCTTGTGAAACATATTTAGCCAGCCATGTTCTTTGTGTAAGCTACATCAAGATTTTAGGCAATGTTGGGTATGTAACTCGCCTTGGAATCTTTCAACTCTTTCGATTGCACAAGTATGAAACGAAATCAAATAATGTTGATTGATCAGAGGAGGTGAAAGTAAACAGATATTAAATCGGTTCTTAAAGTAGGGCTCATAATCACCAGATATGAAGATGAACCAGTACAATGAAACCGAACCGACTCCACTGGAGACAAGGAAAAAGAAATCAAATGGAACAAGATCGTGAAATGCTGCAGAAGAAATAAAAAATACAAGCAGAGGATGTTCTAGTTGATTGTGTTTAATCCAATCATGCAAAGGATCCTCGCTCGCATCAGGAAGGTGCGTGAGAAATGAGGTTTTATATCTTCTCTCTGTTCGGTTACAATATTTTTTTCGTAGGTTTAAGGGTCGATGTTTAAATATCTTGTTCGAATACCTTTTATTGAACAAGCTCCATCATGATACTGCACAAAAGAAGGATTATAATTGTTGTTTGGACAAGCGAAGAATAGAACAGCCTCATAAGACTTATGCTTGACATGGATGAGAATGTTTGTGTCTGTTTGTTTTTGTAATATGATGTATTTTTTCAATCGATTTTAACTGTTTTCTACTCTTTCCTTACAGGTATGTTCTAAAACATCATTGATATGCATTATCGTGGTTGGAGTTTTCTTGCTTTCGTAAAACAAAGGCTTTTGATTGAATGTTTAATGTGCTGTAATTAAACCTAGAATTTATCTCCTCATTGGAAATGACGCGTTTATTGTCAATTCAATCATTGTTGTGAAGGTTGAGATTGAATTTGTCATCACGGGTGCTATAAAACAGGTGAGTTTGTCTGCCAGGCGACAGCGACTAGTGAATGCCTAAACTTCGTTAACACTTCGTTAAACTAGCATTCATGCTCTGCTCTCAAAACCGCTTGATCAGTGTCTCACCACAGGGGCTCCGATATTATGGACCTAGCAGCCGGATGAGTCGAGTTTTCATCACGGAATGGCGCCATTTCGGTTGATTTAAGGTCCAGTAAATTTAATCAATCAATGTGGTGTGCTTTTCTTTGAGCAAGAATCATCTCCACGCGATTGAAAATACATCAACGAAATCCTAGAAAATACGAGCTAACAAAATATAAATTGCTCATTAATTCTGATTATCGCAAACGGCAGGGATCATCATCGGAAACTCGATAGCTCAGTGCTGGTTTACGGTTTGCCGCTCGAGTTAGGCCCATACAAATCAGCACCCCTAGTAAGATGGATCGGTAGGCTTGAGTTTGAGGCATTAAGGCTGACCACCAAGGGGTCCTGCTTACAATGTTGCTTGATGTGATCGCTCGGCCGAACCAGGAGCGGAACGAACCAGAGTAACGGGCTGAGAAAAGGGCTGAGAAACACTAAATTCAATTAGGCAAACTAATTTATCTACACCGGATGCGGGGAAATCGATGAGAAGTGGCGAGATAGATTACTGGCTGGGATTGCACAACCGTAGGGGGTGATCATGAGAGCAAAAACAAAGATCCCATAGGAGACGATCATCCGTGAGAGAGGATACATCAGTCGTTTCGTTGTCTTGTTCAACGAAAGCTAAGCATGTCGCATCGCCCATACTTCCTTGCCAGCGAAGGTTCAAAATCCGATTCCAGTTACCAGCTCAACCAGCACAGCTCAGCAACTTTTTTTTGGGATCTTGAGAAATCAGCGCTTCATGCAGAGCAGTGCATCATTTATCATCCAGTTATTATTTTGACGATTGAAACAATTATCCTATTAATTTTCGGTTAATGTTTTCTTCGCTGATGGAAGATGATGGTATTGTAAGGTTAGAACCTAACCTGTAATACAAAAAGGGAGCGATGAGTTGATAGTTCACAGCTATGATTTATTTACCCAATTTCTGGTCTGCTCCGTTTCGTCCCATGTGGGCTTACGGTGTTCGATGTGCGAAATATTTCAAATCGAGGGCAAATCACCCAGATTTGGAATCAATATCTTAGGGAAGAACCGGTTTTGGAAGTAGAGACCAGGTAGAGAAGCTTTGCGAAGATGATTCAAAGTGTGTCTTGTTGGCAAATGGCAAATGACCCGAAACCCAAAGAATTGCGATGCACGCGCGTGAACATGGGCTTAGGGTGAGTGCGGTTGCGGTGGCTACGAAACCATTCGGAGGATGATTAATTACCACCGATCGCTGTGGCTTGTCGAAAATTCGTCGAAATTAACATGAGACGGCAGATGTAGCAGTAATGGTGCCTCGTGTGATTTCTCTTTGTTTTGAGGGTCTCTAATGATGGGCAAATCGGAACGTTCGGGAGATCAGAGCGAAATGTTACGGTTTTGTAGGATCTCGCGATGAAGATTGTTAGGCAAACGGCACGGGACCAACGGTGTCAGGTAGTTTGGAAGGTCAAAAGTCTGCAGAAGGTAAAAACTAGGGACTAACTAACGATGACAGGGATCTTGACCTGCACGCGTTCGTAATGAGAGAGGTTTTTTGTGTGATTGGATCGATTCAGAAATACCTAAGCATTGATGACGTCGAGAGCGTTTCTTGAATACCTTTTTTGTTGTCCGTTTTGCTCTACAAATAAATACAACGCATCGCTTATGGCAAACTAAAAACACTTAATAAGACAGTAAACATATCAGTGAAAGCTGATTTGATGTTAATTGTGTTTTAAATTAAGTTTATAAAGATGATAAAGCATGCCAACGCCCGAGTACCGAATCCACGACTGGTGTGTTTCTACGAATGGCACTCCAAACAATAGACTAATGGTCTGTTTGGTATCCAGCTGTTACTCATCCTTAGTCTTAGTCACCGTGACTTTCATCAAAAATAGCATTAAGATAAACGCCAAAGTTCATTATGATTATTCTAATGCTTTGCGCTTCGAATTACTTACACCGCTATCGGTATGAGCCAAGGGCATAGCGCCAACGAAACACTTTTGAATGTAAAGCAGCTTTGCGCTTTATCTTTGGAGGGAGCTATTGCAGTCAGTTCCGTACCGATGAGAGTCACGAGAGTCGTCGTAGACTGATGAGTCACACGGTTGGAAGGCGATACAGAGACTAGAATGTAAGACACCAACCAAACCAACTGAACAGGATCTCGCCCCGAATGCCTCGCTGGAAGCGGAACGATGAAAAATGGGCGCTTTTAATTTTGAAACTGTTATCGTAAAGTTTTGTGGTTGTTGTTTGCCTCTTTCTTGCATAGTTCCTAGGCTTTCCACACTCTAGCGATGGCTTGTACTGTTAGCCGAATAATAAAGATTTACATGAATCATGTACAGTGAAGCGCGATCTCATTCAATTGGCAATGCCGTGTGCCTTAGGACATCAATTAACCAAACGGGCAAGCGCAAACAATGAAAAATCGAAACATCCAATCAACGCAAAACCTCATCTCATGCGAATAATTTGTGTTCATACTTTATGCTTTCTGACAAATAAGTGGCTTCTTACAAACACTCCCTCGGCGTTGCTTCCCTGGGCTCTGGCTTGGAAAAGTGAAAATTTATTAACAAAACAACTGAAACGGTGCCCTCCCGCTGCGATGATCCGTCCGTTACCGTCCGTACGAGCTAAACCATGCGCAGACGGATGCGAAAGAGTAACGGAGAAGCTTTTGCGATATTGTTCACAAACAAACCCGCAACCGCGCATGCAGACTCGCGCGCTACTTCGGTTGCGCACAGTGAGCGGTGGCGATGTCTTCCTGGGCTGTGTTCTGTGCTTGTTTTGGATGGTATGGTTTCTTACAATAAATATGTCGGCGGAATGATTTATTGTGCAGCAGTGTGCGGCCGTTGTGAACTTCGACCTCGACACTTATGTATCACGCGCCGAGTGGTGTGCAGATCGAGCTGAGTGGGTGAAGTTGGATGGTGTATGGACGAGCGACGGGAGGATGTTAAAAGTGCTGCTCAACGGAGCATATTTATGTGTTTGGTTATTATGAGAAGGCTATCAGTTTGTTAGGTTTAAACAGTAATTGATTCTGTAGATAAAACATGTAACGTTGAACGAGACAACAAGATTCTCTAAACAGATTTAAAATCTTAAGAGATTCAAAAAACACTTTAATGACTTGCTAATAGGCAGGGAAAATGGCACGAGCTTTGAAGACAAGATAGAATTTATTTGCAATAAATAAAGCAAATAATCAAGATAAACAAGATTAATGTTTATCTCAATGTCATCGTCGTTGCAAGAGTACGATTGAAAAGGTGAAGCTTTTTTGAAAAGAGGTTTATGATCCGTTAAATTTGTTCGTACATCATCGCTGTCATGGAAACGTGTGTCATAAACAATGAGTGAATAAATCACAAGTTTGGCCATTTACGGGAGAATGTAGGCAATTTGTTTGAAAATTGTATCTTTCATGTTCCAAAACTAGCATGATTAAAATATAAATGTCCCATTGAGTGAAGGAGGAGAATTGAAAACTTATGCTACTAGCGTCTGTATCACCGTAATGGGGAAACCAAGCATCAGTTTCTTTGTTCTTTGGGTCTCGTTTTGCGCTCATTAAGCAGTCACACTGGTATGAAGCATGAAGGTGGCCCGAATCTGAATTTATAATTAAGCCATCATTAATTACAGCGCTGTTCGACTGTTAGGTGGCAGGCTAGGTGGTGTACGCATACACCATTTTCTTCCTCTTCCACGGAAGAGAGCACCATTTGCACGCGGTAGGCAGTACTGGGCTGTACCGGCCGACGCGCAGGGTAAAATAAATTGCAATTAAGTCATCTATCACTCCAAAGTGCACCGCGTTGATGTTTGCCTACGGAAAGGTGCAACCGGATCGTGGTGTGGGTTTTATAGTCGCATACGAGAGGCTAACGAGCCCACTGAGCGCTCTCGTACTCAATGCGGCGGCACCCGTTCGATAGATGCATTATTTTACATCAGAAATTAGTCATTCGCGTCAAACGAAGTGTTATTAAGAAAGGTAATGATGCTCTTGTTAGAGTAACTCGAGCTTACTGAAGGTGCAGCCTAACCGGATGATGGAGGTGGTGTGGTGCAGTGTTAGCCTCGGACTGATAGGAAAGGTTTTTTCATTCATTTTTCACCTCGCGCTACCCGGCACATTACAATTCCATGCGACCGGTAAAGGCAATAAATTGTGAAACGAGTTCAATCAAATCAAGCCGATTTGAAACATTGTCGCGACTACTTAAAGAGTTACTTTTCTCGCTTGAGCTCCTCAAAGCGGTGTGCGTATTAATGTTGCACCAGACAAGATCAATTCATCGGTCAAAAGACAAAGAGAAATTAATCATGTTTTCTATGCTTGCATTTTCAAAAAAAAAGTGTCGCTCCACTGCTCTTCACGGTTTTCCGCTGATGAACGAAGACGACACGGCGGAATGCATCAAACATGTCGGAAACTGCATCAGAACGAATTAACGCTAACACGTAATAAAGCTGGGAAAATAAAGCGAGTGGAATTAATACATCCCGCCAAACAACCGCGGAACGTGACCGTATCCCCGAGGACGTCGATGACCGTCTGGGACGTGTTGAGTCTTGCTTCTCTTCCGTCGGTTCGATGCGCTGGTCGGAAACGTCGGTAGATTCGTTTCACAGAGGAAGCACATTCTTGACATACTTTCCGTGAAGAGCGCCGTCCACTCACAGATATCACACAGAAGACCTCGAGAAAGAGAGAGAGAGGGAAGAACAAGATAAGTTGGTCAAAAAGCCGAAAATTTATCTTTATTGCTGGCAAATTTTACGAACGATGAACGAGCAGCGTTATGCAGCGTAAAAAGGTAAATGAAATGGAAATAAAAAAAGCTACTTTGAGGATGAACCTGCATATGCACAGAAAAAAAAAGTAACAGTGACAGTGAGCGGGCATGGCGCGGCGTTCTGTGTGATAAGTGCATCCTCGTGTAGTTCCGCCATGCAAAGGCGCGTGAAGCGTACTCTAGCGGAACAAATGTGTACTGATGATAGTGTGTAAAGCGCAGATAGTGCGCGGCTGTGTGACTGCTGCAGCCGGTCGGCGACCACATACACCGATGTGGCTTGTAATTAGATTCATTTGTTCGGTTTCGGTTGTCGCTTCCGATGAGTGTTGCAGTCTTTGGTTCTCAGTGTGGACATGTTTTTGGGATGGCTCGAGTTGAGCTTGTTTATTGCTATCCATCACGATTCGTTGTCTATATTTGAATTACTAAAAGGTGGACCTTGCCAAACATGGAAAGCCAGTTGCTGTTGCTTGTCTTGGGATAGCTCTTGAAAAGAAACTAATGCAAACAAGGTTAGAATTTTGGAAATATGTTTCCACACTCATCAAGGGCAACAGTGGCAACAATGTAACTGGTTTGCAATCGTTTGTGCAATTAGGCTCACAATAATTTCACGCCAATTCCACCAAGCTTCCAGTTCGGTTGGGAATGTCGGGCGTTCGTGTAACGCGCACCACTGTACCAAATCGCTGATGAGCAACAATTTGTAGTGTTTTAATTGAATGCGTGTTTTGCGTTGAGGGATTTCTCCGTCGGTGGCGGTCCGAGGCGTTCAACGCCAAGTCTCTCGATTGCTCCGAGTGTGCTTGTTAGTTTTATTAGGCAGTAGTTTCTGCGAATCACCATCATCAGCATCGTTCCTAGCGCTCATCATATGATTCGCCAACGCCGACTCGCTTCCTTCATAAATATTAATATTTGTTTTTAACGATTGCTAATTTTGCTCATGAAGTACATGCATTTATTTATTTTTCCCTGTTTTTGTTGTTGTTGTTGTTGCATTCAGTTTCATTTCCATTTCATTTGCATTTGCGCAAACCCCTTCGGTGCGGTCAGGAGGTATGTAGGACGCGGGAAAAAAGACATTCACGGTGGGTTTCCACTCACTCTAGCGCTCCGGCGATCGAGTGTAAATCCTGGGATTAAATGAACTTAGTGGCTAATCAGAGACGAAGGCGGGGAGAAGGTGTAATTGGCAAGGTAATTAGTATTGCAGGCGGCAAAAGGTGCTCGCTATGCTCAGGGGCCATATCGACACCGTGCTCGAGTTTGCCATTTGCCAGCCAATCTTAATATCAATTATTGACACTCGACTGCCATTTTCCGGTGCAAGTCGCTCCAAATGCAATGCCTTGCCTTGCGCACTCTTTCTCACTGCAGTACTGCCAGCCTGCTCACGCGCCACGCTCATATTTCGCTGTAGCTTCATCTTCAAAGCTAACTTTGTTTCGATCGCAATCGAAACAAATAATGAACGCGCAATCGTTCGGGCTTTTGTGTGGCCGCCGCTCACCAACGACCAAGCACCTGCGCAGGCAAAACTGCATTTGTGAGCGATTTGTAGCGAGCGCAGTGCGAGAGCCACTCGCAATTAAGGTGAACATAATTAATGAAAATTAAACCGAAGGGGGAGAAAGAATGCAAATTGCTCACTTTTACAGTTCCCAGTAAGCGTTCGATGGCGACGGCTGCGAGGGCGGCGATAGCAACCCTTTGTAAGCTTTTATTAGTCGATGATAAAAGAAATTATATTTTTCGCTCCCCCCCTCTCCTCGCTTTCCGTTCACTAATTTAACGACACGAAACGGAGAGCGAACGAGCGCGTATTATGCATTTGTTTTGCATTGTTAGCAAACACTTTAACACCATTGCCGGACGCCCAGGCAGAGCGTAGTGCGACAACGGCATGCATCGCAACAGCGGCGAAATCATTAGCAAAAAAACGCAAATGCATTATCATTTGTGTTAGATTATCTAGATCGCAATGCAAGTGGCGAATATGTGTATGTGTGGTTTCCGTTTGAAATTGCTCTCCCCCTATGTGCGGCAAGCGAGAACAAACCTGATGCGTGAACCTGATGCGTGGAAGCGTGAAAGCGTGCACAGTGACCACAGTACCCACCCATCCGCTTACCACCACCCCCGCAGAGGTACTTGACGAATGTTTAATAGAACCAACAATGGCCGTACGGCACCTGCTGCACCCCCGTTGCCGATGCCAGGCTAATTGAATAAAGATTATGGATGCAGCAATCTCGCTCGGCGCGCAACGTAACGACGCTGTCGGGCTAATTAGATGTGGCGTTATCGACCAACAGGCAATCTTGATCGATTGGGAACGATTGATGGCGCGTCAGTCGAGCCCGTGTGTATTGGCGAGTGTGTGTGTGTGCGATCAGACGCATTGATAATATGCAAAACCGATCTCGCCGCCGTTCGCTTTAATGAGCAGCATTGGGTCGTTGTTAACGAGTGGCATATGGAGGTGTTGTTCGGGAGTTTGAATTTTCTATTTAAGTTTTATTCTTACATCAATACCCATTACTTAGTTTGTATTCTTAGTACGCGGTTTTTATTACCTAAAAAAAATATTTCTCTGGCCACAACATTGCTCGACCTGAAATTGCTTAATTACAATCTGGCCTTATTGGATCGTTCTGCTGTGTCGCCGAATCCAGAAGCGAAACAATTCCGAAATACTTTCAAACCTATGTCAAACTTAATTGCACCTTGGATGCCTCAAACAAAGGAAGCTGCCGGTAGTAAAGAGCTTATTAAATTATATTTTCATCCCATTGCACCTTTCCTGGCCATTCGGTACCGGGAAACAGTTGCCACTCAGTACGTGGAGTGCGTTTAATTAAATTAAATGATTCACCATTGCGGCATTGAATGCACTCCTTGTCCTTTCCCAACCCTTTGCAAGAATGATTGAACCTTTTGGCGGAGAAATCCTTTTCCGTTTTGACCACTCATTAGCTCCACAACACACACACGGCTGCTGTAAGGTTAGCAGCAACATTTTTCAGTTGTTTTTTGTCCAGTTGTTGTTGTGCTATTTCATTGCATCCGTTTTCCCGACAACAGCGCGGAAAAATGTCATCCCCTAATTTGGGCAGTGCGCAATGCTTTCCAATCCTCATCCAGCCCGCGGACGTGCCGGTCAAGGATGTGCGTCCGGCAAACAGTAGAGCGAAAAAGTTGCCTCCGGTGCGTTTAAATCGAGCCATAATCAACACCCCGGGGGCACTCGGCCGTGCGGGATGGGCAGATCGCACCGTTGTAACCTGATAGCCATCCATCTCATCTCGCCCGATCTCTCACTCGCTCGTTCTCTCTGTTCCTCCTTTCGTCGTTTTGCCCCGTCGCGATCGCGGTTGCACGCGGTTGGCAATTACCAAAAATGAAGAACACAAATGCGTCGACCACATTCCACGGTGGTGGTTTCGCAATCAAACACGACGCTGACACTCGGGCACACGGGACCGATCACTCTTTTTGCGAAACGAAAGCCTCGCTGGTGCCGGTGCCGTGCGATGCCAAGAGCGGCGTGGAATAGGCCGCGGAATCGGTGGAAATGAAATAATCATACATTAAATTGCATTAAAATGTTATAATCGGAACTTTGTGCGTCTGTGCGAGCGGCGTGGCCGTACGCTCGTTCAGCTCTTTGGCTCGAGCGAGCAGGAGGAACCGCGCGGAGACTTGTCTGCAGCGAGCAACGCGAACTTGTGCGTTTGTGAAGAACGAGCAACCTGAGCAAGCTCGTACCATTTGAGGCTGCTGGGCAGCCCAAGAACGTGCGGACGAAATGGAGCAGCGCGCTGCATTGTGTGGAGAGGAGGGGAAAAACGCAGCAGAAAAATGTAACACGAACCAGAGGCAAGATAAGACAACAAAACCGGGCATCATTCGAACACGAACCATCCCGTGCGGACCGAGCGAAAGAGAGTGAAAGGAAGAAGTCTGGATAGAACGAAACGGGAGAAATACTTATTTATCGATCGACAAATGTTTTTATCTCAATTAGTGATGGTATAAATTAATGGTACCACACTTGGCCGTAATCGGAGACAGTGGTCGCTTCCACCGCGGCTTCCGTAAACAGCGCGCCACGATCGCAGGAGGCATTTTGGGAGACACACGGCACTTGGAAAGGGGCACTCGGAATGTGATGATCTCCCGTTTCGGACGGCGAAACTTTGTATGCGCGTACGCGCGGATCGCGTGATCGCGCAAAAGGGCGATGAAAGGTGCGCTGGTCGGGCGGTTGGCCGGGTTGCTGGCCGGGTGGAAGAGGGCCATGAACGGGAGAGTGGAAATATTTCGAGTTGTTTGGATTGATGAAGAAATTACAATTAAATTGGTTTTAATTTTCATTAAAACTAACCGGGCTAACTAATTTAAGAATGATCCGGCGCGATCGATCGGGTCGTATGGCCGTTTGCAGTACATGAGCTGCTCCAATCGGCAGTGCCATCACGTACCTCCAGACGTGGGATTCCGTGGGAGCAGGCTGCAAGACATCTATAGAAGGCACCTTAACATCAATTATTGTCGCTGTCAATCGATGAGCAATAGTTGTGCGAGCACCCTCGGGCACGGTAAAAGCCCAAACCGATTTAGTCATTAATTTTCTTTGACAACTTGAGTCGCGGAGCCGCCAAGTTGTAACGCAAAAATTAAAAATTTTCATCACGTACCGGAGTGGTAGCGTTTGAGTAAAACAGTTCTATTGCACCCGGTTTTCCACCAAAGCAGAGGTCCACCTGTTCAGCCCACCTGTCTTGCGCAATAGGCAACACATCCAAACTGTGGGAAAGTGCAAAAATGGAGCATAGCTTTCCCACTCCTAAGGCAGTGGGTTTGCTCATTAGACTATGCACGAGAAAGTAACACACAGATGGTCTCGCGTCTTTGTGCTAGTATTTGAGGCTTTTGTCTGCTTAACAGTCACCTATAGTCACATTTACCTACATGCCCAAGGAAGCTGGAAGTGAAAGATAATTAGAGTAAAGGTTGAGGTAGATTTTCATGTAAAACACTCATCGCCTGGGAATGGCATTTTTGCCTCAGGAATGGAATGTGCCGTACAAAAGAATGCTCTTGTCGTGGAAAACAAATCACACGGTGCGAGCAACGAAGCGACAGAAAAGTAACGCAAGAACAAAGTTCGCTGAGACCGAGGAGTTGAGACAAATATGAGCAACACTTTAAACTCGTGTACTACCCGTCCGGTCACTTGTCCGCTGCCGGAGAGCCGTTTGACTAGAGCCTATAATTGAGCACGATCAATTAGCTCATTATATAATTACATCAGCTCGCCATCAGCTGGGGATGAAATTGAATAAATATTGACTAATACACGCAATGTTTCGTCTGTAAACTGTGTGCCGCCCCAGCATCCACACCGGCACCATGGGGTCACATTGATAGGCGGTTGCGTACTGAGCATCTAATGTGATGAGAGCTCGGATATTGTAGCCGCAAACGGAACAGCGTTCACCCGCCAGAGGCGCTTCCAACGCGACACAACGCGAGGCCGTACGGCGCAGTGACAGTGTCCCACGTTGCAGTTTATTAATTATCATTTGAATTGGCTCGTTTTAGCGACAAAATAATTAACGGCTTCGAGCTGTCAAGTGGGATTGTGTGCGAAAGCCACCTGTACAGCGTGCAGCGCCGGAGGGCTGTGTGATCGGTCGTCGATGTCGGCTTCAGCTGTCCCGCAACATTCTCGGAACTGCGGGGCGATAGTGTGACGGGACGTACGTTGGGGTCTTGTTCGCGAGATTAGATTTGAGCTGATGGTAATTCTGGGAATGGTATAGAAACAAAGTGCCTGAGGAATTGGGGTAATTGGAATTGGTTCCCCGTTAAGCTGACTGATTGTGGTTTGATACGAATCCGGACCGGAAGGGCGAGCAATTTACTTTCGAAAATGGTCATTACGCAACACTAGGAAGGCATTAGTGACACTTTGTTTTTCAAAAACGTAACTCAATCAAATAAAATGTGACGTGCTTATTGTAAACATCATCGACAGTGCATTCCTTCTAATTGCTGTTTGAAAACGGAAAAAAGTGACGAAGGGTTTGCTGCTGCCCGCGTATTGAAGTCTTTCGCGTTTCGCGTGTATTCTGCTTACGCCCAGGGTCTAGACGATGCGGGTCTTTTGTTTTCGTGCAGGAATGACGGAAATCTTGTACACGCATCGAATGCACGCGTATCGTTATCATAGATAATGAAACAAAAAATGAATAAACTTTGTTTTTCTCTCTTTCTCTCACCCGTTCGCTCGCTCGCTCTGCCGCCACTCGGTGGTGACGGTGACGCGACGGCAAGCCGTTTCCCTGAAGGTGGGCAAATTAAACGCGCTCACTGTAATTGCGCAAGTATTGTGTGCGTGTTGCCGAGCGCAGGCCGCGCTGGGTGCTGGTAGTTGCCCTTTTGCGCGGGCTAATTATTATTAGATTATTAAAATTGAATTAACGCAGGCCTAGGCGCCCAGGAAGAAGGCAAATACTATCGTTATGGAATGGAGCAGGAAACGGCATCATGCTTGCATGTATCTCAGGGACCGAGGGAAGGGCCGTGTAATTAATTACCCACCACACTGTGTCGAGTTTGTACCGTTTAGAAACTGCGCATCTAAAAAGATCGCTTCACCCCAAAAGCGACATCAGCCCGGCTAGTCGTGTCGCCCTTTTGTGTGTGCTCCGACCCGTCTTCCAGATCGATTGTTTCATGAAAAACCTTCAATGTGTTTGAGTATCTGTGTGTGTGTGTGTGTGTGTGTGTGTGGGTAAAGATAATTGAGGAAGAGGCGTCGTTTGCCAAGGGCACAGCAATTAGGGGTCCGATTGTAACAATTTAACTACAATTTAGCACACTATTTGCTGGCGTCAGCCCAGGGCTGGGAATGTAGTGTCTTTATGCTTTACAAACTTGTGTAATAATAAATGCATCACGTCTCCCCCTCTCGGGACCCCGGGACCCATCCAAGGCAGGCCGTCTAAGCGAAGAATAAGACAGCCGTTGCCTCAGACCGATAAGTGCGCTCGCACTGCTCGAGAGAGCGAACTGTCGGGTGCAATTAATGCCACCAGCACCGAATGTGCAGGTACAAATTGTCATTGATCTGGTCGCGCAAGCTGCACTTGGTGTGTGTGTGTGTATGCGCGCGCACCGTTGCAATTGGACGTCATATGTGAAATGAAACGCAAACACGCCGACGCGTTCCTGTCCCATTGCTTAGACGCGCGACTTGCAATAAAGCTCAACTGCTCGCGCGCTTGCTGCTCGTATCGGCGTGATTAATTTGTTACTGCATCGGCTTGGCAGCCAGAAGGGCAGATGCATTCGCAAGAAACAAATGGAAGAAACTTGTTTGACATTATGACGGCATGAAAATGCAGCAAAGCGAAGGAGACAGAGAGAGCAAGCGAGAGGGCAAGAAATATGATTAACAAAATTATAGCGATTGGCTTTGACAAGGCCGGGTGATCGAGTGGAGCGATCTTGACGATTTGTTTCGGGACTGCGACCGAATCCGACGTCCCGAAGGAGTGACATAAATGTGGCGATAATTTGACAAGGCGCCGAGTGCCTCGGGCGTATTGGAGTGTTTTATTTTTTTAACACACTTCGGGGCGGTGGATCAGAAAAAGGAGAGGGATCTGGAAAGAAAGAGAGAGAGAGAGCGAGTAGGGCAGCAGGCAAACGAGATCACCCTCATTTGCCAGCGGAAAGATTGCAATGGTTTGGCGATAAAAGTTTAATTAGTTTTACCGGTGCTGCGAGTACAGAGTGAAAAACATGTAGATCATTAAAGCCACCAGATTGCAAAACCGTCGGCCCCGCGTATCGATCACGATCGCGCGTAACGAATGCGTAAAAATAACGATCAAACTGATACGTGAAGTCGCGCCATTGCCCGCGCCGTGCCTCAGCGTGGTCAGCGATATCTGCAGGGCGATGATTAATCTTCTCTCCCCCGTTTCTGGAAGAGAGTTGGTCCGCGATCAAGCAGTATTTCTTTATTTTTTGCGCCACCATGATGATGCTGTTTATTGGTTTTATGTTTTGTGTATAACCTCCACCAAGTCACTGGCGAGCGTACTGGTTCAATGAGTTAGTTTCGATCGCATCGACCTGGTCGGGTTGGGGACGGATGCCAAAATCGAAAATCAATAAAGTGGGCTGCAGAAAACAGCCTGAAGGAGTAAAAAAACAAGCACCGATGTGGTTTGCAGGATCGCTGTTGCTGAGCAGCCTTGCTTGCTCCTTATTCAATCGCAAAAATGAACGGTTTTGTGAGGCAACCAGCGTCAATCAATCGGCATCGGTGCACGGCATCCCGCAGGGTGGCATTAATGTATCGCCCACAAGCATCTAAATTGAGTGATTAAAAATTGAACAGTTTGTCCCGGCGCGGAACCGTAACGACCCTGGGTAGTAAATACGGGTCCGGCACACCGCACGGCACGGCTATGCCCTTTCGCCATCGTGTCGTAAAACTGAAACAACAAACAAACAGTTAAAATCGAATCAGCACAAAATGGAACACATGTCTTTTTGGCCAGCGGCTCGTTTCGTCTCATCACACCCTTTTGGGGTAAAGTTTTTTTTTGTTGACTTGTTTCTTCTGATGGATGTCGCTTGACGATGTCGTGTGTCGTCAGTTTTCGTGGTTGTTTCGTTGCCTTTTGACCACCAGATAAACCCGTGTCTCTCCGAGCTAGGTGGATTGGATTGAGAAAGAATGGCGAGGCAAAGATGAACCAACAGCCACGCTTGTTTCTGTTTGTCAACTGACCGATCGGGCGCTTCTCACGTGAGACGACCGGCATGCCAACGTCTGGAAAATTTGGGGCTCGATTAATTCACCAAAAATACCTACCCCGCAAGACACAACCGACCGCTAGACTGACTGCTGCTGGGTGCAAGAATTCGTGCAATTTGTTTGTAATTTAGTTGAGCGAACGATGCGTTGGTGCATTGCTGAGATGACTTTAGGTGAATTTTAATCAATTTCATTCTCAAACCAACCCTGTTGAATTGAGACATTAGTTTGCGACCGCTGAAAGGGCTCAAGCTGTGCTACGGAAAAAGGGGTGTTTGAATAAGCAATTTCCGCGAGCAGTACGAATCATTTAATTGGCAACATCAATCGCACGCGTTCCGTGGTCCGGTGTTGGCGATGGAGTTGCCGCTGATGATCTTGTTTCCGTTTGGTCTAACGCACTTGTTGCATCGTCCTCGCGCTTGGCGCCAAATGTTGGCAGTGAAGGAAAAGTTGGCAGCAAAAAATCCTTTCCACGGTGTAATGATCGGTTGTAAAAGTGGTTGAGTTGGAGTCGGTTCGGCGTTGGTTTTTGTTGTTGTTGCTGCTGTTTTAATTACTAATTCAACGTGTTTATGCAAGAAAATTGTATACCGGCAACCGGCATGGTGGAGAAGACACACACACACGCTGACGCATCGCGATTGCTCAGGCTTCTACACCATCCAAAGCTTAGACCCGAGGATGTCCGAGATATGCCGCTCAATTTGCTCCCGTTTTTTTTTCTTCCTCCACTGCTGTTGTTTTATTACACTCGTTAATGAGAATTTTTGCGCACACGGGGTGCGGTAAGTGCTGATTGAAAGTGAGATTGCTGGCTGCCCTGCGCCCGGTGAGTGGGATGTAATGAGTCCTTCCTGCCCTTCCTGGAACACGGGGGCTAGGCGCAGCAGCTCATCTACGAGACCAAGAAGAAAAAACTCCCCAATGGGAGGGACAGGAATTACCGTGAGCTTGTAACCATGACCCGCATACGTAATTGTGTAAACGGTAATTTGCAATTTCCGTTTGATAGCTCAGGCTCATTCTCTTACGCTTTGTGTGTGGGTTGCGATATGAAATGAAAGAAATGTTTAATGAAACCTCAAACGCCGGTTGCCATGGGTTGCGCGGAAGTTCTCAACTCAGTCTACTCTACGCTACGTATTGCTGTGGTGATAAAAAAGGAGATATTTTACTATCAAGCCGGGCGGTCTGGTACTCCTTAATCATGAGCAGACGGGGTAACATTATTATGAATTCACATCTATGACGCGTGGAGAAGCAGTGCCAGGGAAAAGTGGTAGACTGTAACAGCATTTCTTTGTCTCATAAATCACTTGTCTACTTGCACTGATCACTGTTTGCTGTTGAGAGGAACAAGCCCTTTCTGTTGCTTTCAGAAAAAAACAAAACCCCATTCACCACCGCAAGCAAAGCAAACATAACAGCTGTGTGAATGGCCAACAACAACAAAACTCGTCCAACTGGGAGTGTAATGTGCGGCGGCGGACGGCGAAATTATGCGCAGCCGAAAAGGTTGCGATCGTTACGGTGCTCTTTGCGCAGTGCGCAGAGCATATTTATTGCCTTTCGCCACAGCCTGCTGAACAAATACGGGCAGGCGAGAAAATTCCTTACCCGATTCATCTGCCCGAGTGTGTATTTCCCTTTCGTTAAACTGATCTCGTTCTGTCATTAGCATCGTGCGTTTAAACTGCAACTAAGTAACACAATTTCGATGCGCATTCCACAATGCCGAGCCGAGTGTGCGAGTGTCTGTTTGGCCTGTTTTGGTTTTGGCTTCCTGTGCCGGTGCTGGTCGGAGCATTGTTTGCCCTGGAGCGATGGCAGTCGTCCACGCACCCTTTTGCAGGTTGGTCTAATAAAGGTAATTATAAAGCCTGGGTGAGTGCATTGGGCAGCAGCACATTCCGCATGGTATGGACGGAAGGGCGGTTTGTTAATGTGTGTTTTTAGTCATTCCGTCCGGTTTCGGTAGCCAGTGAAGAGTGCAATTTGTTGTTGCAAATCCACCCAGATGGGAGTGAGAATGAGTCTGGAAGTGTCAAATATATTAAATTAAAGCGCTCTATAATACCAATTTAAACTTTTTCCTATTTCTTTAATATGATTATGCTTTGGAGTGTTTCTCGCCCCGACTTGTGCGGAAAGAAACATATGAGAGTTATCTTCCAAGCCTTCGCCGGTCGGAAAACTGCAGCAAACATATCGCATTGCGTGCGAAACAACGTGTCCGTAACGAGGCAGGAATGAGAAGATTCACAAATTGACCGACGCTCGACCGTTTGGACAGGTGAACCCCCATCCGACGGACGCGAGTAATGGAAAATGCACATGCACGACCCTCGGGATAAGTCATCCCGGGCCCCGGAACGTTCGCCGGACGTGGGCAAAAAGCAATTGCACCACAAAGTGATCCCGAGCTGCCAGCGTTCGGGGAAGTGGAGGAGCAAAGGAAAAAACGACGACCCACTGGATGATTGAGATGAAGGTGCATGCCGTCGGACGGAGCGACGGGAACGCGCAACCGGAATCGCATGGTCGCAGGTTAGGTGTAATTGAATGTGACAGCTATTCATTTTAATTTACGATCGCCTGCGATTACCCGAACAGTTGTGGTAAGTGCCAGTGCGAGGCAACATTGTAGCACTTTCTCTCATGCGTCAGTGGATTATGGTTAGAGTTTAAGTAGCTCAGAAAGAGGCAAATGGTAGACTCGTCAAAATATTTGAGAAGACGCCTCCCTCCCGAGGCATCCTCAATTAGTCCAGTTTCTTATCAATTAGTTGCACGACTTCGAACCTACACCAGCAGACGGTATGCGGATCGTGTTAGAGACACACGGTTGCGTACTTTCTATCGGAAGGATGTGCTGGAGGCAGTGCTTAGTTAGTTAGTTCGATCCTGAGCCAACGCAGTTGCATTTGAGGGGGCAGGTTACAGGAAACATTTCAATTGCTTCGCCTTTTTTGCCATCGGATATCGTTATCCTACGGGATATGGGTGAGCGTGATGCAGCCTGGTAGAGCGTCGTCATCGTTCAGCCCGACCATACGGCTTAAGCCTGTAATCAGTGGTAATTAAGGTGCGTTCCCTTCCAACTCGCGGAGCAGCAGTGCTGCAGGAAACGCGCAAACGGCATCGCATTGTAACACATCGATGATATTTGTTGCCGCTCTCGGTGCGGTCCGCTTCCCTCCAGCCAAGTGCTCCGTGCGTATGCGAATATTGAAAACTAATTAAATTAACATTCAACATTAACTGCACCACTGGTGGTAGCTAGGAAGGCAGGTTCGCTCGTCCGCTGCATCGCTGCGCAAACACCGATCCATCAGTGCACCAATACCACAGAACCTGGGGCCCCGGTGTGCGTGTTAGGTCGCGAAATCCACACACCAAACTCGGAGGCTCCGATGGAGCCAATGTTATTATCGGTTGTGTTTTGCCGACTGCCCTGAGATCGCACCCCGGCGGATCAGAAGCAGTGGAAACAGGACATAGGCCGATAATAATGCTTCATTGGAGTGGAGTAGAGTGGAGCCGGGAGAGGGTTCCGAAAGAACAGGAACAGGAGGGCTTGAGGCTTTCGGTGAACATTGTGTTGCTGTCATGTTGCACGGGATATGATATCCATCTTACGCGATGCAGCTTTCTTATCGCAGTGTGTTTATGGAGGGATAAACGAAGGCTGGCGGTGGTGCAAGAAGACACGCTCCAACCGCATGGATCTATCAGATGACGAATCTACCTCGCATGCTACCATGAAACACACACACACAATGGGCTAGCAAATGTTCATGTGTCAAATAAACACAATTATAGGCGGTATTTATTTCGGTGTTGTTCGCTGGCCACTCATCTTCGTAAACATTCGTTTGACCACATTCGGAACATTACACAATTCACAAAAGACTCTATTTGTAATGCAGCAGAACGATCGCACCACCACCTGTACGGGGTGCACAGAGAAAGTTTTTGCGCATGAAAGGGGGATTGTTTTTTTTTTTCAGCGGAAACCTTGAATATGCTCAACTGCTGATGATCATTTTGCGAGTCCGATCGGTTAAACGCTATAATTAGGAATCGTAAAAAGGCAAACTAGTCGCTGTATTTTATTCGATGCAGCGGTGGTACGTGGTTGGACTACGTAACTAATGTTGCTTTTAGTTCTGTTGATCATTCGCACAGAGATGTTGTGCGCCTTTTGCCTTTGGGGGAAGCGAATAGTTTGCGCTTCGTTTAGTAGTTGTATCACGCGCGGAAGATCTGAAATTAAACAACAACAACGAAAAAAACAGGGAAAATTACACTAAATTAGTACCTAGAGAATGTGGGGAGCTGCTGCCTTCAAGACTTCTCTATTTCATGTTTATGGATCCTCGGGTAGGATCATCATGATGGTAGAAATTAACGGACGTAGATGCCACTTACATGTTAACGAGCAGATAAGCTTAATCATCTTATCTTTCAAACATGTTCTAATTAAAATCATACACACATACAACCCACTAAATTAACCTAACGGCTTATTTATACCACCACAATCCACAGACGCTTTCAATACATCAAATCAGCTGGGGAAGTCTCCCACGCCCCGAGTTGATTCATCGGCATTATGCTCGCCCAAGAGCCCAAGAGGGACAAATTCAATTTTCATCAGCATAAATCAAGCCAATTTACGAGCTCTCGTCTCGTCTCCGCCAGAACAATCGCTCTGATCGGAGGTGACGGACATTCCATTCGGAGTTGATGTCGCCTATCGCACCCTCTCGTATCGCCCGGACTTTCGCCGTCCGTAACAAGGGACCACGACAAGAACCCACATTATCACCTGCCGCGGCAAAGCGAGAGGAAGAACGAGAAAGGCCCGATAACAGAACCACGATCGCCACTCACGAACGCTAAACAAACTCATAAAAATGGCTCACACAATTTCTTGATTAGCAATCATAAATTTTCCATCAAGATTAGCACCGTGATTACTAATAGCGTTCTCGGGCGGGTTCTCGCGCGCCAGCGTTCCCATCCGCGCTGCTAGACGTCGATCAGCGGTGTGTGACATCGAGCAGGCTGAAACGCTGGCCGGATCCGACGATCGACGTTCGATGCAAATCGAATGATTTACGACGGCTCAGCTCAATTGGCTGAAAATTGAATTATTCAGCCCACCTTCACTGGCGCGCACGGGCCCCGGGTGAAGGTGAGCGTGGACGGACGGGCACGCGGTCGCGATCTTGAGCTCGTTGTGAGCGGATACAATGTTTGCCGTACTAATTACTGACAGTCACTCTGCAGCGTGCGCAGCGCCCGGAAGGTCAGCACCGTCAGCACTAAGTAATCTAATCAGGTCCTTTCGAAGTTGAAGCGCACCTCATTGCAACTCCGCCAGAAACTGCCCTCGTAACGATCGGCAAAAGGGAACATATTTTGTGTATGCTATGATTAAATTAATTAATTTGTGCTCAACTTCATCAGCTGATCGTGGACGGACAAGCGATACGAGTACTTGGTTGATTGGCAAACCAGACCAGATGAGAGGATGATGACGACGACAGAGGACGCTCGCGATTGACGTTTTTTCCCATTTTTGGTGTGTCTGTGCGGCGTGTGTCTAGCCCGTAGCACGTAGCACCAGCGGAATTGGAAAATTCAATCAGGCTTTTACAGCCCAGTGTGACCATCATTAGCGTGATTTTAATCATCGCCGTCATTGTCCGATGTACGCGATGACTTGTCGCATTACTGTGCGTCGTTGGGATGTGTTTTTCTTCTGCTTCGCTCATCGATCGTCCGACGACTCGTGCAAAGGGATAACAATAATGTCATCTGCAATGAAGTGTTTCTTCCGTTTCCACGTGCAGAAGACAAGATGCGTGTAAGTGGTGTGTGGTAGTGACAGATTGACAGACGAAACCACGTCGCAGAATGTCACACCATGGTTGATCACAATTACTTTCAATCAAACTGCTGCGTTCTGGAGAGTGTGCACAGCCTGGAACTGTCCAAAAGGGTCATAGAAATCGGTTACCATAAAAAGCGAGCTATTTGTTTGTCCATAAAGGAAGCTTTCTTCCTTTGTACAGCAACTTGTTCATGGTGCTAATTAAGCTCTATTACAGTTCGTGAAGTTACAGCGAACATTGATTAATCTCCCGCATTTGATTGGTTGCAAATTTGATATCAGCTTCAATAAAACGTCATTATTCCAATTGAATTACGACAGACTGTATTGTACGGTTTAAATGGAATCTAGCGACCGATGCACACACCCAACTGTCGTCTGTTGCAAATAAAAAATCCAACGGTGGAATTCCAATTTCACGTTATGAGCGGAATTTATGACATTAACCATCATCAACCCTACGTTCCGGACCGGTCGGAAGGCACATTTAACAAGTTCATTTCATCTGGGTGTCTGGCTCCGGCGACCGGATGACCATTGCATTGTGCCGTGCAGGTCGGCCGTGCATTTGTGCCACGGCGACGCGGTTCCATCACCGTCATCGCCGCTCGATTAATCCCCGTCTCGGCCCCGCCCGCCTGCTGCTGGAATGATTCACCTTTTGGAATCAACAACAATCTCGTGGAGGGAAAAATTAAATCACAATTAATTAAATTACATGACACAAGGCTTTTTTTGCGCCAACACTCTCTCACGTCAACAGACACACTCACACACACACACAAACACATACCGTGCCGCTACGGTCAATCCGTTAGAGTGTGTGCAATAGCGGCTAATAGCGACCGGATGGTGGATTGTGTGGTGAGAATCTCACTTATGGTTGCAAAAATGCAACTCATTGTGCAACGGCTCGTTGCACCTTGTATGGTGGTTTTGTGCGAGTGGTTGGCGCGATGGTTGGCCGGCCGAGAAGGCTACAAATAATTGTTAATTTGAATTTAGATTTATTGAGATGGAAATTCATGTGCATGTTTTTTTGTTGCTGTTGCTGGTGTTGTTGTTACACTCGAGCAGGTGAATAGATCGGTAAAATGTAGTCGTTAGTCGTTTGATCCGTGGCAATCGCCGCGTGACGATGATTAAGGAAATGAGAATCCTAGCCAGTAGCTGCCAACGACGGAGGTAGGCGTACGTTACCACGAAGGACATCGGTTCATTAAAAAGAGAGGCGCAAAATAACCTAACTTCACACTTGCACATGCACACGAACAACAGCAAAAATCGACGACGGAAGCCGATAATGAATGGTTCTGCTGCTGTTGAGCCGGTGAGCGTGACTCGTCGATTGAAGTGGGTCACAATGGGAAGTGCATTGTCACCCGCGGTCTGGCCTCATTCGTCTCAAGAGGTGTCAGGAGTGCATTCATTCACATTCGCGGCAGGGTAATGTGTAATGGTAGTTGGGTAATTTTGCTTGCGGAAGCCGTTTTGCCGATTTAACGCGAGACGAAACCTCTGCCTCGGGGTGTGAGCTAGAAGCTGGCACGAATGAAAACCTTCTCCAATACGATGACCTGCATGCGATGGAGTTGTAAAAGGTTTGTTACGGGCCAAATGCTTTCGTTGATTGGACTTTTCTGCAAGTGTGTGCAGCTATTTGTTACGTTAGTGCCACGTCCTTAGAGTGTTATAAATATGGGTAAATAAACACAGCCCAGGCAAAGCAGGATAGATCGATCAAATCGCTGCCTTTCGCTCTCTCGCGACAGCCAGACAATCCGGTTTCAGTTGCAAGTGCAGTTTCGAAAACGCGATCCACTGCGCTGCGTTACGGATTTGGGGTGCAGCAACTATTTCGCAAAACGGACAAGATTGGCCCCACGGGACACGGGACGCCGTAAACGTATCGTACTGCAGCGGAATCGTACGCATCGGAATCTCGCTCCCCGATGCAGGAAAATCACATTGTCAGCCGCGACTCGCGTCTCGGTGTATGGCGATGCCCGCCTCAACTTAAGATGCGCATGCCATGTGCAACCAATACACGCAGCAGGACGATAGCAAAACAGCAAAAAAGAGTCCAACGAAATCCTTCACGTGCTCCGCTGCTTACGCTGCATTCGCTCGAAATAGCCGGCAACCTGGGCAGCTCGTCCGATCGATCGAACGAGAGGATGCTGATGGACTACTGTCAGGTAGCGTACATTCCTCATGCCGTGTATCGCACGGTTTGGTAGATTTAGCGAGCAAATAACTGCGCAGATAGAGCGTGCCAGCACATGCCAGCACACCGTTGGGACGGACATCCTTGCACCAAAGCGGTTGGTGTTGTACTTGACTTAGGCATGGGACGTTGAGGCACGCTAGTAATGAAATAATGATACGATACGACTTGTTTCTGTAAAATACAGAAACTCATTTTTTATGCTACTCTATTAACTACGCTGAAGTGACAGTAAGGAAGTCGCACCAGGAATCTTGCAGCAAATGGCAATCGTCATAATCACTAAATAATCGGCCTGGAATTAGTTGGCTTGAAGTGGAATAGTTTGAACAACATTGAAATGAAAATACTCAGCGTGTGCGTATGCAGCGTCGTGTGCCCGTGTAAAAGCGGGTTCGTCACTTACCGTCTAATTGAGCTTCATCGTTTGATTGTTTCTTCTCGTTCGACGAGCAGCTTGGGGCAAAACTCGATCGATTGCGTTTTTGCTCGCTAGCTCGTGGCTAATTTTATTTCTCTCTTCTGTATCGCTTGTTCACACTTTACGCTGTCTGAGGGCTGAGGTGCTCGTGATCGATCTGGAAGCAACCAACGCTGGAAGCAGTGCAGTTAGTAAATGAATAAAATATTAAACTCTATTGGTTCCCGTGCCCTCGGAGGGCGTACTGCAGCAATTTACGGGCGTAACATGATTCGATTTGTGCTTTTGAAGGCTTATTTTCTCGCTAGCAACTTTATCATGCCATATTGATCTTAACAAGAAAATCGAGAAAAGTGAATGAAATAATTACATTAACTCAAGTTGCATTCCGCCGATCGAAGCTGCTTACAGTGAGTTATTTTGCACCCGGTACGCAGGACAATTCGCGAATGTTGTCTCATAAATGAATCATACGATGAGATTCTATAATACATAAGAAGCCATGCTTTGCTTGCCAAGGACTCTGGAACTGGACCCATTGCAAGATTATCGGCAAGTAATATGAAATGTCCGGCATTACTAATTTCATTACCTCCTACCGTGCGCTTAAGGTAGCTGCCGCACAAAGAAAGCCCATAAAGACAGAAGGAAATGTGGCTACTGAGACGAGAAAAAAGGGGAAGAACTCAAAACCCCACAGTATTCGGTATTTTGCTCATTTTTTAAACGCTAACTTATCGCGATGAAGCAGACATAACAATCCTCTCCCAAGAAGGAGAAGCTTTCCTGCGTCCATTCGTCCTGTGCGATGCGTTGCGCAGAAGTGCGCGCAGCAATAATGATACTTCAATTTTTAATTATCGATAACAGCACAACGGTTCCGTTCAAACAGCAAGACGAGCAGCAGGAAGCATCGACAGCAGCAGCAGAAACACACACACAAAAAAAGACCTCCAAAAGGCCACGAACGGGCCAGGCCTGTTACTTGCTGAGAAATCTGCGCCACGTCTTGTTTCGCATTTCGAACAAGTATGGGGCAGGCAAAAAAGCAGCCCGAGCCCGATTTTATCGGTTCTAGTTAAATGTTATTAAACTTTTTCCACACCCCTTTAAATTTGTTTGGGCATGTTCGGTGGCTCACGTGGATGAGGTGGGTTTCACTGTGGAATTGCGATTGCGTTGCCGTAGATCCTGTGAAAATGAATGAAAAACGATCGTACGAACCAGTGATGATCGGCGTGCAAGCGCATCCGCAAGTGGACCAGCATACTGCGCAGCTTGGGAACGAGATAGAGAGAGGGCCGAGGACGTGCAGGACACACGGTGATCTTGTTAATTTATTTTAATTAAAAATTCATAAACAAGATGTAGTTCCTCACTTCGGCTGTTCCCTTTGCGTCTTTGGTGCGTACGCGGGAGTGTTCGGGATCGCACGCGCTCACATCTTTGCCGACGAAGCAAACCCGCGCCTTGTGCTGCGATGGGATTGGTGAGAGAGCTGCAACTGCACTGATCGATTTCTTCGATAACTTAACTTTAATTTCGTGAAAAAACTGTTGTTTTTTTTCCTTCGGGCTTTAAGTTTCATGAAGTTTCCGCTTAAGAGGCATTACGATGTTAATGGAAAAGGTGCGTCCGTTAAAATTATCACTCGCTGTATGAGCGATGGTTTGTTGACCGCACCGTCCCTTGTCATTTTGAAACCTTTTTGTATGATAACTCGAAATAAGCTTATATAATAAAATAACCTGAACACTGAAGTACAAAAGTTGTTAGCTCACTTTCATGCGCTAGCAAATTCCATTGCCTTTAAAGGGTCAATTTTATGACCTCTTCGCTGACCGGACATGCATTCATACATGGCACTTATCTTATCCAATCCGTTCGACCGATTCAATAAACCCCATTTGCGGACCTGCAACCGGTGCCAGTAGAAAACAAATACAAGATAGCAGATCGATAAAAAAAATCTGGTCAAGGTTGCCGTTGAAGCTGTAAGATGGATTGGCACGGCTTTGAGTTTATGTATGTAAAGCTAATGAACGCAACACTTCGGTTTAGGCTGGAAGGCAGCAGGAGCGGAGTGCGGAAGGCATGCTGTTCCTGTCTAGTGGAGTGATTTAATTAAGAAATAAAATCGAACGGATCGAGAGCATGTCGGTCGGACATTGTTGACGGGCTGAAGTAGTCAGTGCATCAATTAATCCTTCATACAGTAGAGGAATGTATGTTGTATGATCAGTGTGTATATTTCGAAATATTTTCATCAAATTGTACTCACTCTCTCTCTCTCTCTCTCTATCTCTGTCTCCACTCTTGGCAAATTAAAGTAAATTCGATTAACACAACAACAGCCCTGGAGAGCAATTTGTTGTAACCCGTATCAAACGCCCGATACAAGAACCTATAACGTTACTTGCAACCACAGATGTGGAGAGTCCCCACAGAGATGAGAATCGATAGCCGGGGTACGAAAATTCAATATCCATTTTAATGACGTTCGTTACGGAAAATTATGATTATTAGTATTTAATTTTCATTATTAAATAAAATCGATTTCAAGCGGCTTCTTGGGTTGATGGTGGAAAAACAAAGAAAAGAAACCATTTTCCCCCACGTCCCGGAGCCTATCTCGTTTCATCGCACGATACGAGCCCCATAAGAGATTTCCAACCGATGCACGAGAAGGAAGCAAACATAATCGCAATATTAATAAATATAATCATTATTATCAACGCAATTATGATAATCATTTGGGTTCACACTTGTTCGCATGCATATGTTTCGTAGCAAAGAGGGGGAAGTTTAGGGAAAAACATGCATTTTGGCGCTTGCACCATTTTCCTACCGAGAGCTTGTTGAGAGACGGACAGGAAGTTTTGGGGCAAGGAAGTCTCTCCGCACTTAAGTGAAATCATGTTCTATGATGCGTACCGCGCTGGCCCTTGTGACCTTGAAGGGAATTGATCCCTTGCTTGCGAGTGGCAATTAACGTGCATCGCCAAAGCATTTGGTCATCGAACGATCGGTCCAGAAAGTTTAACCATCCTTTTATAGCAAAACCGAAGTTCGAACCCGATCGAAGCTGTGCTGTACGATCTTAAACATCCCAGGAGGGAAACAAGGTGCTTGCTGTAGAAAAAACAACACCAGAAGGGTTGAGGCAGTTGGTAGAGGGAGTTTCCATAGAAGAAAAACAGCGGCTCTTCCTTCTACCCGGCAGCGAAGAAAAACTAGCCCACTCTACAGTTGGTAGCATCAATTACTGCTACACTCCATAAATAATTAAGTCTGTAAATGAACTGTAGGGCTCGAGATTCGTTCTGCCGATGCGGCGTAAGAACGATCTTCACGGTAATTTCAATTGCGCTGCATCCTTTCTCGTACACTGCACTCTGCGCGCTGACAAGTACGGGCGGGCGCTTCTAGGGAACTGTTGTTACGCGAAGTTGGTAGTTTTTGTGGCTGTACGTCTGCTCGCTACTTCTGTCCGCTGTCCGCAAGCCATTTTTCCTCATTTAACACAACGCGATCGCGCTTGCGGGGAGCATGTTTTGCACCGTTTCTTTATCTTTCTCTTCTCGTAACGACCTACACACACACACACACGCGGGCAGGAACATTTCCCTTGCAGTGCGGCGGCGGGGGTTTTCCTTGGGCATTACGCGGACCCGATCGATCAGCGCTCGATTGTGACTATCCAATAAAGGATGATTGGTAAATAGAGTTGTAACCCGGACAAAAAAGTGTTTCCTCCAGCGGACGACGTAATGGTTGGCTGATACGGTTTTTTGTTGTATCTTTCTGCCCCGCATCATTGCTGTTTTCGCAGTTTGAAGATGAGCCTGTTTGGTATCGATTTCCCCCTACTACTTGCCCGTGATGTGTCTGACTGTTTAAAGATTCATCTCGTGTTGCATGCCAATTGTAATGCCCTTGCGCGAATTCCTTCTCCGTATCTTTGCCAGTGCGTTTCATTGACGTTTTTTTGCTCTCCCCGTCAACGTCTCCGTCGTGGACACCTTACCCATGTGCTGGAGTATGGCTTGGGTGAACGATGGAATGCATTTGCCAGGGGTGCAGGGCAGGGTGGCAGATCAAAACCGCATCCGCAAGCGTAAGTGCTCACCGCAGTGAGCAAACAGCTTATGGTCATAAAGAAAATTAACTTGTTGTGCGCCGGCTCGATCGGCACTAGCACCTTCGATCGATGGAGTTGACAACTCCAGTGGGCGAACGAGGCTCCACGGTAGACGAGTTAACAATTTTCGTTGCAAATTGTAGCGTTTTTCAGCGTACTTGCAGCGTGGATTTATACTGTATGGGGTTTTTAATTCCAATTAAATCCGAGGGTATGAAAAAAAGGACTCCAACATGTTAATAGTCGACCTCGATTCAATAACATGAACCTTTTTCTTCCCAATAATAACGTACATTGAAGTGCTCTGAGGTGTGATAAATGATCTGCTGCTTCCGAAAGTGAGAAAGAAAAACATAATACAAAGAAAAATCGCTTATAGGTAGCGCTTAAACTCATATCAGCATGAAACGACTTCAATCAGTCGCGATGAGCCCGGGCGGGTTTCCGGGTGTGTACAGGACCCGGCAATTTTATCCATTTATTACGCGTAAGAGCCTACCTTCGCTCCCCCCAGGGTCAGCCCTCGAACGGTCTGTAATCTTTCCCGCGCCGTGCAACAGAAAAAAAAAACGCATATCGTTTATCTTGTAAATGAAGTTTTCGATCATTTGATTAAATTTAGCAAAATTAATGCTCATTATCCTGAGCTTCCCTTTTTTTATGCCAACCGGCATCCGGTGTACCCGTGCTGGAGCTTTTGGAATTTGGTTTTTTCATAAGATAAAAAAAATGGTAAAACAACTCTTTCATTACATTTCGCTGTGTTTCTCTACTCTTTACAGGATCGCACTCGGCCAGCACCATCCCATTTGCTGCAATTGAACGCGTGTGCGTGCGTGTGTGTGTGTGTAGAAAAACAGACCTCGCTCGCGCAACGGTGCGAGCGCGTAATACCGGTTCAAAATTTACAACATCGCACGGCTTGCGAACCTAGATCAGCCCAGTCGACCAATGGGCATATCGGACGAGGGCAGCCGGCTGGAGGATATCGGACCCCATGAGGCACGGCCACCGCAGGGCAGCCCACTGGAGCGCAGCGCTAGCACCGGCCAACTGATGGGGAGCAGCGGGGGCGACCCGAACAGCCCACTGTCCGATCCGCACAGCGACGACGGCGGGGACGATTTCGCGCCGAAGCGGAAGCAGCGCCGGTACCGGACGACCTTCACGAGCTTTCAGCTGGAGGAGCTAGAGAAAGCGTTCTCGCGCACGCACTATCCCGATGTGTTTACGAGGTGAGTGGTTTTGCATGTTTGGGATTTCATGTTGGGAGTTCTCAATCTCACAGTGAGTTTTTGAACAAAGCTTTTTGCTTGCTCGCTGGGCTTGGTGCGTTTTCCCGTCGGCATCACGTTTAGATTCTGCTCATAATTATTGCTTCACCTCTCGGTAACGCTGCAATCACTGCAATCACTTCGCGCGTTTCGGTGAGTGACAACGTAATGGGACCCAATTATTGCTCTTTGTACAAAACAAATAGCAATCTGGCGAGGAGGATGGAAACGACCACGACACCACCACGACGTCACCGTGTTTGACCACGACAATTATTTAATCAACATTTCATTACCCTTCAGCATTACCACCAAACACTTTGGTCACAGTGCTCACAATTGCACCGGTACGTGCTTGTGTGTGTGTGTGTGTCAAATGTGCATCAAGTCACCCCAGTTTGGCATCGCTCGGTACCGTTTCGTGCTCGGGCGGCATTGCATAGTAGTAATTCACTAACAATAATAACAGGTGCCACACCGTACCATTTCCTTGCACCCGTTCCCACCCATACACACACACACACACTCACAAACGAACCGACCGGAGAGTGTGTGCTTTAAAAGTTTTGCTTGGCATTATAATTTCATGCTCGGGTGCGAAATGCACCAAATTATGCACCACCGCACAGCCTGCTCCCTTCTGGACTAGAAGCTCTCTTGCTTCCCTGCTTGTTTGCTGCACCATGCTGCCAACATGCTGTTTCTGATACCGCATTGTCACCGTGTATGTGCCCCCCTCCCATCTGCCCCCCCGGAAAGCAAACTGCTAAGCCGACGATGAAAACTGTATCATTTGGCGATGGGTTGGCGTGATCGCAAGTATAAAGCTCGTCTGAACGAATGAAATGTTTTGCTGTTCTTTTTTTATTATTCAAAAACACAAACCACCCCATGCACGAGTAGAAGGACGCAAAAACACACACACACACGCAAGATTAAAATGTACATACATTTTAATTAATATGAATTATAAAATCATATCTCTTCCATTGGCAGAAGAACGGGGCAATTATTAGTGGTGCGTGTGTAGAGTTTTAAAATATTCACTGATAACATGTTTTGCGCTGCATGGCAAACCATCCCGCCCGACCGGGGCACAATGTGCGCCAGTTACCGCGCAGCTAATTGAGCAGCCTCATAAGCACGGTTGACATTTTGACATTAATTATCGTTGTAGCTACAGACAGACGTTGATCTGTTCGCCGTGTCATCACAAGTAGTGCGTTATCGAAAAAGGACAGTCGAGCTTTTGTGCCGATCGCTTGTCAATTTATTGGAGCCGAAAAGTACGAATTGCTGCACCATAAAAGGAGCTTAAATTTAATTTAAGTTAAACATACAACCCGTTGGGCAGTATGTGCTCGTCTGTGTGTTGGCTGGCTTTGGGTTATGTTTGCGGCATGGCGCAGACTCATTAACAGACCGCGTGGCAGTTGTACTCATAATTAATCATAACGCTTGACGAGAGACTGACTGACGGATCGGGGGAGCTGGCTTGGCTCCTAGCCGTTCTTCAATGACCGAAAAGGTCGCATATAACATAATAAATAAACATGGACTTATCGATAATCATCTCTTCAACCGCCCAACCACAGAGCAATGGTCCACTGTACTGGGCCACAATGTCATCAGGAAACGCCCCGGAATCCCTTTTAAAACGTTATTAGTCGCTCCATTCGGGTTCGTGCCCTGTTCGTTTGTCGGACCGATTGGCGTGTGTGTGAGTGGTGGCTACAAATGGCTACAACACGACACGACAAATAATAAACTGCCGCTATGCCCAGCCGCTGCGGCTAAAGGATGCGACGAGCACGGTCAGCATTTGCATAAAACATAATACAATTTGCATATTGATTAAAATTTAATTACTCACATCGCTTATCGATCATCGCTGCACTTTTGCCGTGCCGCGTAGCTCCTTGGGGTGTTGCGGTGGAATGCAGGTATTAGCATGTGGTTTTGTTGCACCGTGGAACCGTTCTTTCTAGGTTAAACATCCGAAAAATTCGCATTTTTTCTTAACGCTATTTCTAAAATGGGCTCCAATCGCTCGTGGGGTTACGAATGCAGCAAAAGCAAACATAACTCCCATCGCTAATATAATTTCCCATTTTGTTTCGTTCTTAATTTCTTTCCAGGGAAGAGCTAGCGATGAAAATAGGGCTCACCGAGGCTCGGATACAGGTGAGTCATAATGATGTCTACCATTGCGTTTGACTGCGCACGTTCTAGGAAGTGTGGCTAGGCGCAACCGGAAAAACAGTCCAAAACGCAAGCAAGCGTCCAGAGGAAGAAAAAAACCGTAACTTGAGAACATCTCCGACTCCCCTCATTTATTTTTTCTGTTTCAATACCCTTTTTTTCTATCTGAATCCATACGAGTGAGAAATGTTGTTGGCGTGAGTGAGTGGTTCTTTATTTAGTTTATGATGATGCAAAACAACTAAAGGCAACACTGAATTTGAGAAAGGTTGTTTGAGCTTTTTTTCTCCTCTCGCGCCACCACTCGGCACATTTTTTGTTTCTGCCAATCAAAGCATGGCTGCAGCGACAACACATCGTCGGCTGCTGGGTTCACGCGCACGGAAGCGCAATCACGCAACATCATTAGCCGACAACTTTCCTACCAATTGGTTTGTTAAGAGGGGAAGCAAATTAAATTAGTTTGCGTTTCGGGAGCCTTGTGGGCTGATTGTTGGGAAAGCAGAGGGAAAAAAGATATGTATGGATAGTAAAATAGAGTTGCGATTGACATAGTTTGAGTAAATAGTTGCATCTCCTGGAGTGGCTTAAGGAAACAAAACATAAATTTTGTTTCAAACAATGTTCTTTAAAGCTCTTATTTATTGCTCAAAACACTCATAAACTCTTTTGTATAATTTATGAAAAATTACTATAAGCTGAAACGCCCAACCATCCGCTCCCACTGGCGACAAGGATACGCGGTTCGATTGCTTTTGGTTCTGCTTTGTCCGTTTCGCGATAAAACCGCCATCGATTCCGTTTGCTCTCCCTCACGGACACGGCAACGGCACGGCGACAAGGGAAAACTCCAATCGCTGGTTAGTTAAACAAACAGATTATCGTCGATCGACGCATTCGCCGTCCCACCATTCAACCGCAACCACATGCTTCGCGCGCATAAACACGTTCATTAGCATATTTATTATGCTGCTGGTTGGTGCACACGTATGCATGTTTGCGTTCGATCACGGGACACACACACACACATACAGCTAGAGAGTGTGTGAGAGAGAGAGAGGGCTGGATACACAAGCCCCCGCTACAGAGAAAAGCCACAGGGAGTGGGTGCAGCGTACATGGCACACTGGCCGGGGCTAGTGCGTTTCCCCTTCCCGACTGTGGCCGATGGGTGGAGTGAACCACACACACACAGGGCCGGGAAGCCGTGTAGCATAGGTACATAAATTGACGCAATTTCATACGGCACACCCGGACCAATTGGATTGGAGCCTCGCCGGTCTCGGGCCCCCGAGGAGGTCTCGCCGTTGTGTGTTGGTGTTGGCTTAATTCCGTTTTCCTTCTGCAGTGTGCCTGGGGGCAGGGAGTGCGGGTTGAAACGGGAATGGGAGGCCGGCTGGCGAAGCCGTTTATCTTTAATGCATCGCATCCGTCGCTCGGTGGGCTGGATTGAGCGAATGGAGCAATGGAATCACGACGCACCACGGCACGGCATGTTGAATCACGCATCAAACATGGATACGCAACGGTCCGTGCTAGTGTCTGGTGGCTGGTAGTGTTCGTGAGCGGCCTTAATTTGTCGCTGCTGTGTGTTGGCAAACATCGTTGTTGTGTTGGCTCGGCCCCACCGTCCAGTAGTGTATATAAAGCGGGAAATAAATCTCGAGCAAATCGTGTACTGCGGCACGTACGGGGACCGCAGGCAGGAAACGGGGGCAAATGAATGGAAAAAGTGTCCATAATTGTTGCCCCATTGCTGGTCAGGTTGGTGGTAACAGAGCAACCGGACCGGCAGCTGCTCCTGGGAGTGGTATCCGCTGCTGCTAGAGGTGGTCGAGCGATAAATTTAGATTGATTTAATTACGGACTAAATTGAAGCAATGTCACCTACGATTAACCAACCCTACCGGTGTTACTTTTTGCGGCTCGCTGTGTATGTGTGTGTTAGACTGGTGACAGGGCAGCCATTTTCCCCGCGTTGATCGCAATGTGCATGTGAAGGAATATTTAATGGATATAATGTCGTCTAATGGCCAATCGGTCCGGCAGGGTCCGGTCAGTGGTGGGTGCTGTTGCTTTTTTTGTTGTTGAGTCAAGTCAACGCATTTGTGTCGCGAGTGGCGAGCGAGACGACGTAGACACGGGTGGGGTGGAATGCAGCCAGGCAAAGGGAAACGTTGGTCCGGAAATTTATTGCTTTAATTAGTTGTTTTTTATGACGATGATTTTACACCTTACCCCACCTGATGGGAGCGGAGGCTAGTGGCTAGTTGTGTTGGGCCGCCGATATCCTAGTGCCGCGGAATAAATGGTATAATTGAATTTTAGTTTCCTTTTTATCGCGCGGCCTAATTTATGCAAATAGATATGAGCCTACGGGTGACTGAAACATACACGCAGAAGGAACGATGAGTGTGTATGTGTGTGTGTGCGTAGTCACTAAACGAGGCCATTTGAAATTAAGGATAATTAGCTAATCTAGCCAGAGGGCGATTGAGCGGTCTTCCCAAGGAAACAGGACAACGGAAGACAGCGCACGGGACACAGCATGGAGCATACAACCCTTCGGAGGTCCTGTTCAAAGCTGAAAGCCCTTTTTCCGAATGCGTACTGTGTTCCTTAAGGGTGGCCGAAATTATCGTCCATTAGGTAAACGAAACATAAAAAGAATTATGATGTACCTTGGCAGGAAGATAAACGCATGCAGCAAGACATTTGTTTGCCTCACGCGCAAAGGGTCAATTCTTGTATTTCAAAATGGCTCCCCGTTCGGTAGTTGGTGATGAGAACAAACAACCTTAAACAGTGCACATTCAAAAGCCCATTTGGGTGGATTGTTTTCCAGCAAAGGCTTGGCCCCTCCCGACGGGTCCGACGGGGTTTTGTTCTTATCCATTACGGACTGTGAAATTTCGCAATCCCGTACCCACTCATCACCTCGTGCCGGGCGGGCTATCAATTTCACGATTTATCCATTTCATGGCAGCATATCAAAGCCCCACAAACACACTGTACAACGGCACAATTTACAGCCCGTTACGAGGATAATCACGATTTTTCTATTAGACAAATCTCTGTTATTGGCGTGGCTCGGAGGGATCTGTTGCTGGTGGGCAGTGTCCCGCCCTCCGCACTCACACACAAGGGGGAGATAGTTTAGGTGTTGCGGTCGGAAAACCGGTAGTTACTGCCTGTCTCCTCCATGTTTAAGAGGAGGAAGAAAAAAGAGGCGAACGGAAGCGCCCGAAAGAGAGGAAAAGTGAGCGTCCGCAGATCGTTATTAGCAGGTCTCACGAATTTATCCCGCGGGCATATCATTGCAATCGGCATCGGACGATGGCACCGACGAGCACGAACCAGGACGAGCATGCGATCCCGGGCAAGAGCAACAGGGATTGTTTGTGTGCCCTCACTAGCTTACCGCACCATTTGCCAGACCGCTTTGCCTCCTTCCCGCTGCCCGATATTTGCATAAATTCATACCGAGAATAACTGCACCCCAAACCCATCCATTTGGAAGGTTTTCATGCAATTCCGCACCTTTAGGCCGGGGCCCGTCGATCGCAGGGCAGCGTTTGCGCTCTCTCGCCATAGTTTGCTAATTAATTTTATTGCATATAATCATACACAATCATTTAGCCGTGGTGGGAAGACGGGCCCAGGCCCCAGCCTCCAAAGGTGGGATCTCAAATGGCATTCACGCAAATTGGCGGATGATCGTTAATTATCTTTAATTTGGATTCGTTGCGAGAAATCAAACAGTTTCAGCATAAATGCTGTCCATAACTGCCCTGATCGTACTGCGATCGGGAAGGAGGCAGTTCGGGTGGGAACAATCGGGACCCACCGTCCTGTAATTCTGCAATCGTACACGTGGAGTGAATGGTGGGTTGTGTTAAGGGTTTTTTTTTTTGTTATTTCCCCCCGTCTGCTTCTGCCTGTGTGCTTTATTTTGAAAGCAATTCAAAAATGGGCATTTTGGCTTTTGGAATGGAAATGAGAGCAAAAGCGCCGTCCACATTCACTCGATCTGCTAATGAATTTAATTGAAGGACACCCGGATTGTGCCTCGGTAGTACATTTAAAGAGAGGTTTAATTAAATTTCGAATCCTGTCCCGTATTGTGAAGTCAGTTTTGTTTTGGCTTGGCCGGCAGATAGCTACACACCAAAGCAACAATTTCATGCAATCGCTCGTGTTGCTTTATTTCGGGTAAAAAATGGCCATTGTGGTGTAACCCTCCGCACTTGGAGGGTCGCAAGGGCAATACAGTTGCTACGCATGGGCGCAGAAATAATCATATCACATTAAGCCAATAAATGATGCAGAACATTTGATTGATTCGATTCCGATGCAAATTGCAGCCAGACGAGGAGGGGTTTCGCTAATAATAGCGAAAAAGTGCGGAATGGAACTGTGTGCCCGTTGTTCTGCGTCTGCGTCTTACATGGGCGTTTTTGCTGCACAAGTTGAAGATAACGGATGTGCAGCACCTTATATGTAGCGATCGAAAGGGCGGAAGTTGTGACCCGGCCATTGTGACCACCGACCTCGCACATGTGCAGCTCGTGCATTGAAATAGGGCAGCGCTGCTGCAAGGTCTAGTAACTGTATTTTTTTCCAAGAACATGCCCCATCTGGCACGTTGTTCTTGCGGAAAGACTAGCGGCGGTAAGCGTTGTGCTAGATGTGTTTGCTTGAGAAATAGATCGAAGAGGATCGTTAACTTTCCACTCAAAAATACCGCTTAATCGTCGCTTGGAGTAATCAGCCACTACTCACTTTCCAACTCAAGTCAATGTCGTATGAAACTGTTGTTTAAAAAACCACCCAAAATCGATCCCATCTCACTCTCGACCCCACCCGGCTAACATAACCTTTCAACGTGACTCAGGAAACAACTCGTTAATCTCTCATTTGTCACTGTAATTCATTCGGACCCAGCCGGCATCGGGTTTTCATAAAGGTCCCTCTTAGCACGTAATAGGATTTAAGGCTATTCGTTAGATGCGTCGTCGTCTCCGTCGTCGTTTAAGTCGTTTTGTTTCTTCCTGCCGTCGCGCGATCGATACTAACCAGCTGAATCAAAAGGGTGGGGGATGACCACTTTTTTGTGAAACTCTTTCTTCGTGCTTGGCGAGATGCGTATTTTTAACTTGCTGTTCAATGTAAATGAAAAACTCCCGCCAAGCCCGAACCATAATATAGGCCCCAAATTTGGCCGGTTAACACCCCGGCCCGGAATATAAATGACCGTTTCCCGCGGCCCCCGGAACGCCATTACCGTTGCCGCCTTGCCACTACAATCCGATCTGAGCCGCGTACCCGTTCTTGATTTTTGCTCGTGAAAAAGTATAATTTATGTTTCATGTTTTGCCCACTTTTTTTACTCCCCCCCCACACACACACGCTCTATAATATGTAGCAAAAAATAAAATTATTTTTCTTTGAGTGTGTTGTGTGTGTTTGTGTGTGCGCCTCGCAGTTTCTGTTGTTGCTGGTTAGCAAACAACTATGGCGTGAGCAAATTATTGTGACCATTTTTTCTGTTCCACACAAACACACACGTTACACCTTGCCAGTTCGCCCAGGAATATAACAAGCCACTCGGCCCCCATTCCTTCCCACACTCTCTCCTGTCGCGCCACACACAGGAGGACGTTGTCGGCGTTGTCGTCCAAGACCTAATTTTTCGTTTCAGTTTTTTTGATTAATTTTCTAAATTATTTTGACAGTTTAATTACCGTCGTTCATATAAATTTCGGTCCTAATCGATTGGGCCGAGGGTGATGATGATGATGATGACGACGACGGCGATGGCGGCGAGGTGTGGTCCACTCCCAGCGCGACCGCGCACAATCAAATCGGGCGGCGGCGGCGGCATTGAGGATTTTAGTCGTCGTCGTTTGTTTTTTTTTTGTTTCTGCTGTTTGGTCTCGCTTCTCTCCACTTTTCGCTCCGTCGGCACCGATCTACCTCAACGGGGCCGACGAAGCCAAACGATGCTCTTAATTTAATCTTGCGAGGGTCAAATATTTGCATATTTAATTAACGATAATCTGTTCCCTCCACGCCATCACTGTTGGCGCGGATCGCTTCTCCCCGGGTTCGTTCGTTCGTTCGTTCGCATCCAACCGCGGCACTCGGGGGCCTGCGATCGACGCCTTCCGACGCGTATCAACTGCATATCAGCTGTCAGAACCGAACCAGCACTACTCGAGTCGGCTATCCCTGAATTTTGGACAGTTTTTTCGTTGCACGACAGAACAGAAATGGGTATTTGGGAGCGCGATCGTTCGGCACGGCTCAAGATGCTCCAGTGCACATCGCTAAAGAGCGCTGGCCGATCGCGACCGAGAGCAGTCACCGCGCAAGAAAGTAATCCGCAAGTCTGGGAGCTACGACATGCGGGAGAGCCACATTTATCAAAACTGAAAATTTAATTATTTCACATCGTAAAGACGACCAAACAGCGGTGAATGTGGAAGCTGCTAGTCTGTGCAGATTTATAGCGAGTATAGATAAAGAGGCTCCGGGGCGACTTCTGTTGCTCCAGCGACTCCAGACAGATAGAGCGTGGCGTCAGAGTATTTAAGATAGCGGTGGAATGTAAGGCATCCTCAAATGGTTTCATTTGCCGAATTGTTGTTTTGTTAGCCACGCATGTTAGAATGTAAACGATGTTGTTTTGCGTTGATTGTGTAGTGGTTGGCTGTGGATAATGTTAGCCACAGTACAAAGATCTGTGACAGTCCCTTGCACACCGTCGATCGAGCATCGATCGAGAAGATTGCCTCGACTGGAACCTAATAATCATGATTGGAAACGTGATCATCATCCAATTGGAGCAGAATCTCACACACTTGCTATCTTCTGGGCCCTGCTACATCTCCCTTGCTTCCCTGCATCTGATACTGCGATGAGACAGCTTGCGACATAAAATCCCACGGTCTGACATGACATCGTGGCTATCGAGGGGAGATCGGAAAGCAATCAAGAATCCGAGGGTTACAAGTTCCGGAACATCGGCGGCAGAGCGAAAGCGCTCAGACACTCGGTGCGCACACAAGGGACAGGACACAGGTGGGACCCACGGACAGTCAGACACAGACGATCGAACGGTAAAGATGGAACCCAAAACGGAAACGGACAGAACCGCTGGCTGGAGAGGGCAAGCAGGTTCTTTTCTTATCGCCGCATGTGCCTCTTTTCAATCCGGGCGCCAGTCGGCGGCACTGAGTTGCCGAGATTCTACGAACCACACGACAAGATTTGGATGTTCGATAAGATGACACTAAACACGTTTATCGGTGACACGAGCCACTTTGCCACGGCTACCAAGCGGTTCAATTTCGACACGCCTGCACTGGCCGGCGGATGGGTTTTATGGGCGAAACGTTTTGTTTTGACCGATGAGACACCGTCGCTATCCGGTTGTATAAGAAGAAGCTTCAATCATGTCCTGGGAGCGCGTTTATGGGTATCAAATGTCTCTGGTCATGAGATTCGAAACCGTCAACGGCGAAACGGTCACCGGTTTTGAACAGCATCTTTCGAATGCGTTTCGAAAGATTGCGCTTGCGTTCCGAAACGCACTTTGACCCGATAACCTCGTGTCCCCACGTCAGGTTATCGATACGTCATGTGGGAGCGTGCGTGAGAGAGAATTTTGTGCGTAAATTCTCTCTCAGCATCCTGGGGAATCGGCTATCGTGGGCTTCGTGCGATCGATCAGCGGATCGATCGAGCATTCGTATACGTGTAGTTGAGTGGAATAAATGGTATGATTATAACGTTTTAAAGACATTCTACGTTCTAGTGTTTTTTTATCCTTTTTTGCGACTTCGTGAGAGAACAGTCTCTGTTGGAAAGAATTGCAACGCTCAAAAAGTGGGTCATTGTACGGCCATTCTAGCACAAAAGCAACTCCGATTTGCGAAGGTGGAGTTTGCCGGATAAATTATCTCTAATTGTAAACACTCGAGGGGATCGGTTTGGATCTGGTTTTGTGGCTGTGTATCATTTCCCTTCTTGCCGAGCGAGAGCATCAAACACGGACATGAACGTTTGAAGGCAATCGCCGAATCCCACAACATTCGGCTTCCTGCTAATTACTCTCCACTGAGAGAAGCCTCCGTCGCCTGCGGGTACGGTTCGTCCAAGTCGCCGAGACGAATTCCACCACCGCTCGACCGGAAATCACGTAGGTGGTAACATTATCACTCATTAATTACGGTCTAATCTAATAATACTAAATTATATGTCTGCAGGGGTATCTTCGTCTCGATGGCGCACCTAACCTGCTGTTTTCATCATCTTCCCAATCGTGATCTTGCTGTGTGATCGTGGCAAGCGACCCTGGAATTGGGCGGATTGTATGTATGTGTTGGTTATACAGCTCTGGACCGAAAGCGTAACAAATACATGTTTTGTGGTTGCAGTTTCTGTTGTTGCCCGAGATGAACAAGATAAAGGTGGTGAAGTATACGAGGTCGTTATACAAATTCACTCCCAAACAAGCTTAATCACCCCGGGAGACGGTTCATACCACTTTCGCATTTCGCCAAACGTGACAGCTTCGCACTTTGGATTGGGAAAACGTTTTGACAGCACGCGTGCAGTGCAACTCACCTCGGCGATCGCGCCCGTTCACTCCATCCGTGCCTTCATTAGGCCGTGCGTTGGGGCGGAATCTCTGCTCACGACCTCTCGCGCATCGCGTTACAGTATCGGACCGCGTTGATGGTTCCATTACAAGCGCTTAATGTTTGCTCATGATATTAATCGCCTCCGCTGTCGGACGGAAGGCTCTGATGGGGGGAAGAAGCAACACGATCGTGCTAGTAAGGGCAAGCTGAAGCTTTCACGCTACTTGTCTGAATGATTTTTTGTGTACGAGGTAGAGTGTTCGCAACGGGAGAGCCACCTTGATTTCCATTCGAATCAGTCGTACGCAAACACACACACACTCATTTGCACACAAGACAGTGACATAAACGCGTTACTGAAACGAACCTTTTGGTCACGGTCCTATCAATCCGATGACGCCAGTTGGAAGACAGCTCGGAAACAAACATCTCACGATCGTAATCGGGGTGGGCCATCGTGAAAAGCGTTGCTAATCAGGCGGTAGGAACGGTGTCAGAGTGCGAAGTACGAGCTCTACGTTGGGCAGAGTTCAGACGCATCAGGTTCAGACCTTTGCTTCTTCCCACAACCACCAAGGGGACCACCCTGGTAGAGGTTCTAATCAAATTTATATCATTATTTATCGTAAACATTTGATCGTTTGTGCTGTGGGCTGTAAACGACTCAATGAGCCGTGTGTGAGTGTTTTGGAGGGCCGTTTGTTGGAGGCCTTACGTCTCGCTTGAGTGGCGCTGACAGATACGCATTTAGTTAAACAAATGAAACTCCCAAATACTGTTCGCTGCAGATTGGGGAGTTGGGAATTGAAAGTAAGATCTTATCCCATTCTCAGGCTATACCGAGTTTGAGAAGACAGTGTTGCTTGACTGAGTGATTGATGGATTCATGCTGACGTTTGATGAAATGCTGATAAAACCGTATTTTGTTCTGGAATTCTGGATTCCAAACCTGGTTGATTGTGCTTAAACCTGTAAAATAGGAATGCCTTTGCCTTTTTCTTGTCTGGAACACACGCACGGGCGAGAGATTCGTTCATAATATTCACGAAGATCGGCCACATGATCACCTTAGCCGAGCTCCAAAATCAATTTCGATGACAAATTGCGGCTAAACCAACATGAAGCTCGTGTTTGTCGGCGCTCGCAATCAACCTTCTACAACAGCGAGCAGCCCCAGAGCAAATAAACCGCTAATAGGCGCCCCGAAACGGCATACTTTACAACCCGATTAGCCCGTCCAAAACAGCGGCCCGAAGGGGACACAGCGGACGATCGCAAGGCGATCAATAATTTAAAATCAATCCAGAGAATTACTTTAAGCGTGCGTAGCTAAAGTTATTACCCACCAAAGCGGTCTTTCGAGCCGTGGAGTCCTTCTTCCACACCGTATGGCTGGGTAATTGGTTTTCCGCGAGCAGGACGCCGGGTCGGGCGTCTTTATGTAAACCGATCCGGTGCGCCGTGGGCAGAAGCTCGGAAAGACAAAAAGAATGCCGAATATCATTCCACCGGTGGTGGCGGATGCGCCGCGCATCATAAACAATGGGGAAGAATAGAGCGAGAATTAGTTTCGATTATGTATTTATGAGTCGCATTCCCTCCCCATGCTTCTCTCCCTGCTCGGTCAGGTTCGTCGTCTTTCGGCCGAAAATGCCGATTGATCGAAGAATTGTCTTTACTGGCGCAAAAGAAATCGAGCTACGACGTGTGTGCCGTTTGTATGGAACCACTCACACACAAACTCGAAACACAAGCTCGGTGGATGAAATCGAAAACGTCCCGCAAAGGGAGAGAGCGAGAGAGAGAGAGGGCACGAGGGTGTGAGGAACGATAAAAATTATGTGTTTTGAGCGCAGCATGGTGCTTTTGTTAATCTAATTCACCCCGGGAGTCCACTGACTGGCTGGTTGGCTGGCTGGCTGGCCCAGGATGTTTGGGCCTTTTTGTTTCCTTTTCCTTTTTTCCTCTGCACAGGTCTTCGAGCGCGCGCGTGTGTGTGTGTGTCGGTCTCACAGGCCGACTAACGATGTCCATGGATCCGCTAATCACCTGTTGCACTCGATTCGGGGGTTCGGCGTCTCTTTCGAGGTTTCGAGAGTCGCTTGTATGCAGGTCACGTTTGCGACCGGTGCCCCACAGCCAGTTCGATACGAAAAAAAAACGAGCCTCAAAATTATTGCTAACGAGTCCCCGCATTCGAGCTTCGGGGTCGAAATTCCCAGTATCACTCCGCTAATCGGCCGCCGACAAGATGTGCGTTGCGTTAGATTCTTATCTAGGGACTGGCGAGCTGTGAAAACCGACCGCGCACGGGGCTCTCGTATATGCAATATTAATTGATTTGTAAATCGCCAACGACAAATACACACACACACACACACCCGGGAATGCAACGCAGCTGCGCGGGAATTCCATTCACACCCCGAGCGGCGAAAATGGGGAAGATATTTTTCGGAGCTAATGACGCGCCCGGAAGAACTCATTCATTTCGAGTGCAAATGAGCCCCATGTACCACACTTACTGTCCCGTGTGTCACCTTCTAATTGCCTTGCGAAAAGAAATAAACACATTCTTGTTTGAGTCCGCGTGTGTGTGTGTGTGCTGTTTCAAAATGGGGAAAATTATTGCAAGTAGTTAACCAGCCGACCAACAAGTACACCCCAAAAGAAGCCATAAACAAGCGATTGCTGGGCACAAATTGTAGCCTCGGTCCCTCGGTCAGGCTGCCCACGCTTGCGTGTGCATAAAGGCGCTGGAAGGCGTCGCTGTGCCGGACGGTCGCCATTGTTGCTTGCTTTTGGCTTTTGGGGGTGAGAAAAACAACGCCATCATCACCATCCTCGTTTGCAGTTTGCGCTCCACTGCAACACCAAGTCTCCCGCTGCGTGAGAGTGTGTTTACATAAAAGTGAGCATACATATATACAGATATTCCTTCGCCTTCGTTCTCCGTGGTCGTGGGCTCCGTTGAGAGAAGGCTACAAGGGCTTTGCGCGAATGTGAATTCAATAATGATAATATTGGTTTTAAGTGTTTACGGACCATAAATCAGGATGTGGTAGATTGGATACTCCCTCGCGCAGCCACTCGGGGGCAAAGTTTGGCACACCGATAGGGAGTGCAAGGACTTTGGGACACGCCGTCGTACCGGTTTGAGGACGCACGCGCTCGGTACGAGTCGAGTTTCCCAGGGCTCCGGTGGGGCGACCGTGTTAATTGCACCAATCAGCTGCCAGGCCCTGAAGGCACCTGAATGCGAAGGAACGTCAATTACCAGACGTACTACCACCATCACCACCACAACCGCCAGTAAAGATATGACTGACCTCTTACCGAGAACGACCATCGCCGGGAGTCATTTGCGCTCGGGTAACGAGTGAACGCGCTTCCTGATGGAGCGCGGACACTTACGCTGAGGCTTTTTATCGTTGTTTAATGAATCTTAAAGAGGGTCTTTCAACAAAGTAGTAGATTCTAGCCTGTCCACAGTTCAGGTCTTGTAGCAGCTTGCTGATCGTTTGCTTTATGCTAAGAGAAGCACTTTCCTTTGGAGTGTGACCAACGCCATCACCATGGAGATAATGATCTTCGTTTTTAAGAGAGCTAGCGTGAATGAGTTGCTCATGAAGGTTTTATAACTCTACCGAATCTTTTAAGAAATTTGTGGTTTCGGTTGTTGAGATGTTTTCACTTTAATTAACCCAATAAAATCGTGAGTCTTCCTTAAATGTCCCTCCAAGTCAAGGTTCTTTTTGGAGGCTTTTTGTTTGTGCCCTTTTGTTGGTCCGTATCGATCCACAAAGTGAATGTGATTTTCTCCATTTCGTCTTTTATGCAATCCCAAATCCAATGCTGAAGGTCGCTTTTGTCTCCCTTTTTTTGCTGTTTTGGCGGGAGGGTTTCCAATCCATCATCGAATAATCATCGCGTGCAGTGCGGACGCCGTAGCATATGATCATTGTTATTCCCTGCTGCAACGGGTCTCCTTCTCGGTTCCAGAAATGGTTTCCGGACGCAAAATTATAAACTCTCCATTGCATTGCCCCAAAAAAACAAAAACAAAACATAGCATCAAAAAAGCACACAGAGACAGACCGTGGTACCGTACCCCTCCCGAGGTGGTGACCGTGGCGAGCAGCGACACGAAAAATGCACCAGAGTGCCCATTCCGTTCGATTCTGGGAACGACATTAAAGTAATTGAAAAGTACGGCCGAGGCACGTTTGTGGCATCTCGAAGCGTCGTACATTCGTCCCGGACCGAGTCGTCATCTTCATCCCCCGTGAATCATCGATCCCTTTTGCTTGCGCTGCGGACTTTTATTAAATTATCATCACGCTAAATGTTGTGTTTGTGTATGTCTTTCGATTTGTCCGCAATTCGAATGCTCACAGTCTCTTTCTCTCTCTCTCTCGGTGTGTCTCTGTGTGCCACGATTGTCGAGTGTTTGTACGATAATTCCTTAATGGCGGCCCTGTCGGGCAGAACCACCGTCAGTCCCGTGTTTGTTGCGATTGTTGCGCACGATTTCCTACTTTAAATTGCGTGCGCTCTTTGCGCCCGGCCTGTCCCAGAAAGCGTGTAGCATCCTCTGCGTAGAAGAGAGTAGTAATTTGGCGTAATTCAATTTTGCCTCATCTTTTAACCGCTTCCGCTGTGCTGTGTCTTTCTTCCCTCTTTTGCAGGTTTGGTTCCAGAACCGGCGGGCAAAATGGCGCAAACAGGAAAAGGTTGGACCGCAGGGACATCCGTACAATCCGTACCTGGCGAGCGCGGGCCAGGTCCCGTCGGCGACCGTCGTCGCCCCGTCGCTGCCGCCGAACCCGTTCAGCCATCTTGGCTTCAACCTGCGCAAACCGTTCGATGCGGCGAGTTTGGCCGCGTTCCGCTATCCATCGCTCGGTGGCAGCCACATGCTGCCGTCCGCCTACTTCAACCAGTTCCACCGGTAAGTATCCACGGAGTCCGCTTCTCCGCCCGGAACCCTTTACCCTTACCGACGAACACTGATCCAAATTTTCTTCTCTCGTTCCCGTCTCTCCCGTTCAAAGTGTCTCACCGTTATCTTCCTTCGTTGACGAATTTTGCAGAGCGCCACCGCCACCGCTGCTGCCACCGGGCGTCGGTACGTTCTACACCCCGTCCGCCTCCTTCCAGACGCTGCTGGCGAACATTTCCGCGGCCCAGCGAGCGCCCCCCGCCATGCCCTCGAAGCCACCGACGTCCGGGGTGGACTATATGCCACCGGGACCGCCGGGCATTCCGCCACCGCCGCCGCCCGGTTCCCAGGTGCCTACGTCGCCCGCCTCACCGCCCATCTCGCCGACCGCCCTGCCGCCCGTCGTGCCAGTTCCTCAGGCCGCACTGCCGGCTCCACCGCAGCCACCGCCGGGGTCGGCGTCACCACCGCAGGCCGACCGGCGCAGTTCGTCGATCGCCGCGCTGAGGCTGAAGGCCCGGGAGCACGAGCTGCGGTTGGAGATGCTCCGCCAGAACGGACACAGTGATATCTTAAGCTAGGCAAAACAGCACTAAACCCACCGGCGAGCAGACGCACAAAGATCACGTTTGTTTTGTTGTTTTGTACTTAAAGTAAGCCGATCGTAAGTGATCGCGAGCCACACAGCTAGAAGCAATAGAATCAAACCTGGAAACTCTGTACTCAATAGAATAAGTGAAGCATTCCAACCCGATCCGGCCTGCATTTCGGCCAAACACAGGTCGACATCATTAGGACACTCAATTAATCAAATTGGAACGGGGAATGGGGTCCACCAGCAAACACGCATCGGGTGGCACGGTCCAAATTAAGTCTTCGGGCAGGCTTCCCTCCCGAACACCCGATCCCCGACAATCAAAACTCGCTTTCTCGTATGATTCAACCTTCCTTCCCTGCCCGTTTTGGGCAAGATTTCTCGTAAGACACTCCTATAATTACTCGTTTCCCGGGAAGTAGAGGGAATCCGGCGCTCGCTCACCCCGAGGGCGATACGGCTTCTGTATTGCTGCGTGCCATCGTGCTAGCGTGACAAACGTCAACAGCAAGAGTGGTCACTTTCTGTGTCCGTGAGCGAACGTTGTAAATTGCCGCAAATTACACAACACATTTCGGGACCTTCCAGCCAGTTCGATTTCAATCAAACGTCATCTAGACACGTCACCGACACGGGGGACGATCGGCCGGCGAGTCGAGCGTGTCCATGAATGAAACTCCTAAACTCCACTCTACGAAATCCACTCCGCCAGTACCCAAAAACCTTCCGCTGCCGAATCATTTACGTTTTAATGCCAACCGATGCTGCCGCCGGTCTTTTGATAGCGTATTTTTCGCATTCGCAACGTTATGATTATAACCATTATCACCATGCGATTCGGCAGTGGGCTTCCCGAATGGAGCGCGATTCGGTCCCGGGATGCAGGGCAGAAACGTTAATGAAAGATGGAGTCTTCTTGGGGGGAGGGAGGTAACCGGGGAACAGCTTCTGGTTTTCCGCACTGATGCGCTCTGGATGGCCGACTGCCCGGAAGCAATCTGGCACACGAAATAGGAACCCAGGAGAGTGTGGGCTGGCAGGGGAGTTAATTTTCATTTTCATTCTAAAAATGCCTTCGCTGATGGACTCATCGTTTCAGAGCGAATCAAAAGTTTCTTAATTAATGGAGCGAAATAGCGCCCAAAAATCCGACGGTTTCAAGGACTCAAGGTTGCAATACAAATTCCTCTTTTAGCAGAATCATATAAATCACAGCACAAGAAGACAAAAAACGAAAACAAGATCCCTTATTTTGAAGAGGCGGAATGGTGTACAAAGCAAATTGGCTCTAGTTTTATAGTACTTTACCTAAAAGTGTTGATACTTTAATTCCTTACTTAACTTCACGGCCCTACGCGATAGTGTCAGTAGCAGTAGAAAGCTCAATTTGAGTGCATTAAGCATAGTAGAAAAAGCAAGCGTAATGGAGAGTACTTAAAAAGTGTACATAAAAGCGTGATGAGCCGATCGTCGACGATCGAACACGACCACAAAGTGTACCAGTGCAGTAGCAGTGCTTAGCTTTTATTGTAGCCAGTTAGCCAATGCGCGCCGTACTATTATTATCATCCTTTTTTACTCCGAGAAAGATTGTAAATAGATTGAAATGTCACGCGCGTACGCGTATTTGGTTGGACAGTAGTGGTAAGTTGTTTTTGATTGCTGAAAAAATAAACTATTTAAAGAAACAAAAAAGTATAACACAAGTCCGAGTGTGTGTCTGTTTTTTCTTACTGAAAGTGTACTTGAATGAGTGTCCGAAAACGATAACTTATTTGTTAAATGAAGCAGCAAACCTTCCACCAAGAACCATTCTCCACTCGCCCCGGTTGATTAATGCTGCCCATTAACAGTAAATTAAACAAGCAAATCGGCTCCCCAGCATCGCCCCGAGGGGCAGCATTTTAATTGAATTTCTGGAAACCTTCAGCCACTGGGTTGTGTCAAATTTTGAGTCCGCGTCGATGAGGTGCTGACACTTTTCCTCTGTGCCCGTCCGTCTGACTGTCCATCCCAGACTCTGGGTTTCCATTTGCTCTAATGAAAAGTAAAGCAGCACAACCTTCGCGAGAAGCACAAGAAACCGACCACAACGAGCCAGGAAAAATGGGGACGTTATTCAATTAAAAAGAAATATTGCGCTTGTATCGTTAAGGTCCCCGGACGGCACGCGGATACCCCCCCCCCTCTCCACCTCTCATCGAAAAAAAAGGTTAACCCCTTAATTGAATTTCTTCAAGATCCATCCCAATCGCTCCACAAGGAAGCGTTTTTCATGCTGACGTCCTATCGCGCTTCCTTGCGTGGCGCGCGCGTTTTCGGTGGGTGGGTGACTTTTCAAAAACAATAATACGTGATTGCCATTTTCCACCGTCATAATTAATGCTGGCCAGCCCCCGTGCTCCAGCTCCTCGGCTTCCCTTTGTGCGCGTTCAATCATTGAATCAAACCCGACGCAGAAGTGGCATGAAGGATCGGTTTAATAGCAACACGGAAGAGACATGTACGCCTGCGCTTGAGCTAGAGTTGAGCGCGTTCACATACATTGTGCCATAGATTTGTAGCCGAGCCGACGCGCTGAATCGAAACAAACCGGTGGAATGGAATCATTCTCGATTCATAAATCATAAACACACACAGCCCCTTCTTGACGCCCGCGGAGTGCGCGGGAGTGGCGAGCAGACCAAAGCAGCTACGCTGTTGAGATTTCAGACAATTATCATTAAAATCAATTAAAACCCGTCGACATCTACCTCACGATTTTCGCTCACGCTGCACGTCTGCACAGAAAAAGGGAGAGAGAGAGAGCGACCGGGAGCACACGAGAAAAAGAAAGAGACGAAGCGGTTTGAGGCGTTTCTTAAGGATTTATATGTTTTCCTTAAAAAGCGTAGCGGAAGCCAGCAGAAGCTGTGCTGAACTTTCAACGAGCTTCAGGCGACGAACCCGGGACGACGTCGGGAGGGCGCCGTGTTTCATGCAGCATAACAAGCGCAACGGTTGGTCCGGGATATGTTTCCATACCACCAGTCCAACCATTGCCGTCCCTGTCATACCCGATCGCCCGAGACAGTGGAGTCATGGAGCTGTCAAAAAATTAATTATAAACAAATGTTCCAGCATACTTCGTTAGACGTTGCACATTAGGGGCTGTGGAATGTTGTTGTGCCGATGCTGGCAGAAATGCTTCTCGTTTCGGTTGTTGCTTGATGCTGTGATGTGCTGGGAAACAGAAAAGAATAAACTATGATGGAAAGTGTTACAAATGAGATTAGATGGATGAATATTCGGTATTTGTGTGTAGGTCAAATAGGAACGAAGAGATCATTGGAATGTTCAATTAAGTTTTTTAAACTATTACAACCTAGCGATTCCAAATTCTAGTACATCAATTCAATTTTTATTTAATACACTGTTGAAGAATGAAATTTTATTGCAAATATTGGTTTCACGATCGCCAGTTCGTAACAGTTCGTGGATCGTGAGCATCGCCATTCCCAAACCCGAACTCAAAAAAAAAGAAGCAAAATCAGCTCAACCGCACGACGGAAGTGTACCTGCTGAGCGTTGCCGTAAATCACACTCCTAAATACGGGTTTATGGCAAGCATATTAAGAGAAATACATTTAATTTTGTTTTAATTTCTTTTACTCTTCCTCCCTCGCTCGTGTCCATCCGTTCCGCTGCAGTGTTCGGCACAGCCCCACAGGTTTACGAGTTGGCACAATACGTGGCATGATTCGTGGACCCATCAACCATCAAGCACAGTCCTTGGGAATCGTGGACTTTGAGTCTCACGCACCAGGAAGCTTTACTCATCAACTACACACAAACGCACACATACATAAAAAAGACACTCAGAGCAACAGTTTCAGCGGATGAAAGGAGAGTAAACAGCGTGGAAGAGAGCGTTGCGGGTTTTATTCCCTCCTTAAATCACTGCGCGCGCGCACACACACACACCCAAGCGGAGCGAAGGATTTGCTTTGCCTTTTTAATGCTTCATAAAAGCGCGATTCGATTTGAGACGGAGGGAAAATATGGAAATATGATTAAAAAAGCGGACAGAGATTTAGAACCCCCCACACACACACAAATAAAAACCGTGTCCCCAGTGAGAGATCTCGAGTTTTACGAGCGCTTGATCGAGGCAGCAACAAACTGCGCAACGCGCGAGGCTGCGGGTTCTAGCCCGAACCCAGCTCGCACCGACCATCAATGCATACAAAGTCGTTATTGCGAGATGTCGATAAATTTGGACCCGTTGCGTGGAGTTATTATTATCGGTTTTTAACTACAAGAATGCGCTAAGCCCCGTACACCCCGGCAGGCGGTGGATTTAATTTCATTAAAGTTATTAAATGCCTTTGCTCGCTCCGAGCACCGAGGGAGTTTCGGTGCTGGTATCTGCTGTTCTTCTGCTCGCTGGTGCAATGAAAGGACACCGAAATGGACTGTTGTGATATGGAGGAACCAGTTTCATATCCCTCTCCGATCATTCGATGATAATGGTTAATGTACTTTTAACAAGCTCCAATTGCACTTGATCGAGTGGATCGAGCGAGAGTGAGACAATGTAGCTCATTTTAACGAAATTTTGCTCAAAGCGAATAGAGCATGAGAAATTATTAAACTCAACCTGCTAGAACAGTAATTAATGACCTTCTCGTTCTCCTGACATTCCCCATAATCATCGCTAATGAATTGAACTACATCCGTGGTACAGCGGTACATCCGGACCACCAAAACTGTTCACACCAGTCCGGCACGCCATGCCAGGTCGCGCCATACGAACCATCAACGGCCGAGTTCATCAATAGATATTAATCGTTGTCTCGTTTTCGACATTCTTCAATGCTTCCCAAGCTCAGCCAAAACTAGGTTTGCGGTCCAAGGCCAACAGGCGCTCCGTCGAGCTCCTTGTTGAGCGGCACAAACCAAAATCCATCCATCATGGGAAAACGGAGCTCAAAATATTTGTTGAAATAATAAATTTGAGCAATTAGAGCGTTTTATGATTAATTTGGTTTCCCCCAATTCCCCATTGATGAATGGTTTTCCAGGGAAAAGGTAAACCTTTTCGAGAGACGGCTCATCAGAACATATTTTAATTAGCTTCAGCGAAACTCTTGCTCTTCCTTCGCCAAAATGCCCCCCCCCCCACCGCAGAACGATCACGATTTCAATCAACCATCAAACAAGGGGTTTGCAATACATCTTTCGGCTAACCGATTCCACCGACCGCAGCAGAGCAGAGTGTTTGTGAGCAAAAAGTAATAATTTAATTTTATGACTGTCCTTGTAATCATCACGAGAGCATCCTTGTTTCAACGAGATGCCTCGGAAACCGACAAACGCATTAAAATTAACAGTGTGCACTAATTTCATATTAACCATTTTTCACCTTTCGCTTAGGAACAATCTAATGAAAATTTATGTTTTAATAAAACGACCATACACTGTCGCGTCAGGGCTCTACCAAAAAAAGAAACGGGGGAAGAGAAGATCGCCGCATCCGCCGCTCCGCTTGGTACATTTGTTTTCACGTGTTTTGACAAACGCAAGCTCGTCTGCGGGCGCTGCGAACGCGATCATAGGAGACCCGATAGAAGACCCGATAGAGCAAAACAACCCAGACGAACAACGGCGGAAAAGCCCGACGTAAAGCAGCCGCAGCCGTGGCCGCACGGTTTTGGGATCAAATTAGATTGCGCGATTAAATGGTGGACCCCTTGCCGTGAACCGTCGGAGAAAGGTTCAAAAGGCGGCGTACGAGGCGGTGGATGGAAGGTGGAAGCAGAGGAAGAGGAAGAGAGAGAGAGAGAGAAAGAGAGAGAAGGATGGGAAATCTGGCTCCAAACCGTGCCATGCCGGACCGTGAAACCATCGTCATCGTCATCGATCGGGGCGGCCGATCATTTGTAGCCGTGAGAGCTAATAAAATAAAAATTTATTTACTTTTTATGAAACGGAACATAAAATTAAATAATAAAAATATAATTTATGATATTTTAGGAAATTAGATAGACACAGAAATTATTATTCGAATAATGATCGGCGAGATGGAGTCGTTAAGCCGGTACGAGGAGATTGTACTGAGGGGGGGCTGTGTGCTCTTCTATTGTGGAGGCTGGGGCTAGAACTCGGAGCACCAAACCCAAGGACAGGACACAGGTTTTATACGTCAACGGCAGTATTTAATTCAATCATAGCGTGGGGTTTACACGGGACAAACGAAACAACCCGCGGCTGCGGCCGCGATCGATCTCGAACTCGTTCGGTCGCACAAAAGCTTTTTAATCGAGAGTGACTCCCGCTTTCCCATATACTGTGTGGTTAGACAGGGGGGCGTAGAGAGCGGGACAGGATTTATTTCACCGATTCCATTGGTCCACTCCAGCCGGGGGCCCGTATGCTTAGCATAACAAAATTCATAAAATTATACAATCAAAATCGTCCCCATATTCGCAGTCAAAGAAGCCTCAGAGTGACATCGATGCTCGAGCAAGCGACGAACTGGCCGATCGAGCTTAACGAACCCCACCCGGGGGGGAAGGGTGAAGCAGAAGATCACAGAAAGCCATCAATAATACTAAATCGTCTTACCGATGACTTTTAATAGACTCTAGTTGGGTGTTAAATGAGGTGTGGAATGTCATCCGACGGTGTTACCGAAAAATCGACTCCAACGCTGTTGGCTGTAACACGAACTGACTGCTCACTGAGAAAAGGGCGCGCGTATAGGTGGCATGCCTGGTGGCCTCCCGAAACCCACCACACGGTCCACCACGGTCCGGTGCCGGATGACACGCACTTATCACAGCGGGACAGCGAGCTTCGTGCCTGTGGTATTCTGAGCGTGTTGCGGGTGTGTTAAAACTGGGCCTTTTGCGGACCATGTTTCGGCGTTGGACTTCGATTGATTGCTTTTTTACCGATCACAATTGTTTGGAGATTTATTGGTAGCTTCGTAGCTGTGGTCTGGTTTTGGGGCGATGTGCACACTAAAGAGATGTAAATTTTAGGCTGATCGTTATGAGCTAAAACGGGCAAAAACAAACATTATCCGGGGTCGTTTGTGGCATGATTTATGGGACACGTTGGGCTTCGTTTCCGGGTGGGAGAAGGCACAGGACAGTGCTTTCTGGACATGGAAACGAATTAATTCAGAAGGCAGATGAGTCAGACGCAAATGGGTGAGTTATGTGATCATCATTAATTAGCAGTTAAATGTTTTGTGTCGTATTTGGTGCTTTTCTTTGAACGTTTTGAATAAACAATAAATATACGATCAATGTAGTGTGATATCTTTTCTGCATTTTGTACCTTAAACTGACATTTTTCCATTCCGCGTGACCGTTAGAAAATGTTACATTCGTTCCGCAATCGCGCAATAGTTCACCTGTCATTTCCATACATGAGTAAGAGCCTCTTCAAACATAACCGTTTGCTCCTCCATGTTGCATACCCTTTCCAACTGCACTAACCCTCTCAAGAAGCTCCAGTAATTAACGCTTGCCCATTTCCTTCCCTCCCATCCTTTCGATGAACACCATTTCCATCATCATCGCGTTCACCGAGTTACATCCCGGGTCCGTTCCTTATGGCCGTTTAATGGAACGTTCCGAAACACACCATCCGACCCATCGTTAAACGTCCATTACGACGTAAAATCGTAAAAAAGTACCCCTTTTTCCCAACTCCACCACCACAACCCTCGGGTGAAAATATGACAACGGGCCACACTAAAACTATAACCGAGAAAATATGCATTCCACGCCAAAGAAAACATGTTTAATTTAGTATGGAAATTTATCGATACAATCCTCGTAAAGCAGGGCCAGCGTCAAACCTGCTGCTCCCTTACCGTGCCTATACTGCGCCCCATGAACCGCGTCACACGATGCGTCGACGCGACTGTTGTGTGTTTTATTTCGTTCGCTTAATTTCACGATCCACACACACACACACACATACGCTGGAGTGTCCACAGAACTGCATCGACACAGAAATCCATTACCGGCAATCAAGCTAAACGGCGCTGCTCCCACCGCTACCGCCACCATCCCTTCCAACGGTCCTTCGGAAGAAATATGGGAATTCCTTTCGTCATCCGTTGGGGAGAAAGGGTGAGGGAAGAGGAGCAGGACGAAACGGTCAATTCTGCATCGCGAGCACGGGACCCCAGGTCCCGAACGACCCATCAACTGCAATGCTAACAAATTGAATTTAGCAGCCGATAATGATTGAAGCTTGTGAGAAAAAGGGAAGCGTGATCCTTCGAAACCAACCTCCCCCTGTGTTGCCTTTCCCCTTCCGTGCCCTGCGCCCTGCGGTATCCACTGCTAATCCCTCCCATTCCACGCACCAAGTCCTGTTTCTTCACCTGGCTGGCAAAGATAAGGAAGTCGACCGTTTGACGAATTTCGCCCCTCATTCCTTCTGCCCCTCCCTCGAGCTGGTGCTGGCTGGTTGGTGGCTTACGGCACACGGAATGGCATTTATCGGACGCGGTTATAAATGAACTTCAATTTATTACATTCTAAATTGCCTACCGCAGCGCGGAATGAAATAGCAATATTCATCAGCAGCGATGGCGGCCAGCGGTGGTGCCGGAGGATGGACCCGCGCTCGACGAAATGCACCTTGATGCATGACGAACTCTGCGCGGCTGCAATTGCAACACCATCGGGCAGCAGCAGCAACAGCACCGGGGAATCCGTCGTAAGGGTGTTTTTTGTAGTTTTCTTAATTTTATTTGTTTCACTCCAATGCCAAATGGCGGGGTACTCCCGGAGGGAGGGAATAATAATAATAAAACACGACCCCAAAAACCACGAGCAACGAGCCTGATGACGAATGATTGATTGAGAGTGAAATTGCGTTTTTTTGCGCGCCCTCGCGCCTGTGGAGCACTGAAACGGTTGAAGGTAGCTTTTGGAGCGGTCTGCTCTTATTAGTATCGAGTGTAATGAGCGAACGAAACGAAGCGATTGGAAGGGGAGGGCTGTTTTGTTTCGGCAGTCAGACAATCAATGGGAGGAATGTAACTTTTAAACATTTCTTGTAATGCGAGCACTCGCGGTTGTTAAGTGTGTGAAAGACTTTGGGGACCTTTTTTAGTGCATAAAACTCAGAGGAAGGATACTGTGTAGATTATTCTCGTTACACTATATGATCGAGATGTTTGGAAAGGATGACTACACCTTTGAAACCATTCGATACATCATTAATGTGGATTGTGCTGGGAAAAAAACGATCATCTGAAAGTAAAAAGCTTATCCTGAAAGCAGGTATCTCACTTGAATAATCATTTCAATAATTTAAAAAAAACTCAATTGTTGTTGCAGTATTCATATGTTGTGAGATGAACTTCTTCTTCTTCTATTTGGCGTAACGTCCTACTCGGACATGCCGGCTTTTACAGGCTTTCAAGACTTAATTCATTACCACGCACCCAGATAGTCAACCCTTGCTACGGGGAGACGGTTCATACTAGGCTTGAACCTATGACGGGCATGTTACTGAGTCGTTCGAGTTGACGACTGTACAATGGGACCGCGCCTGAACTGAGATGAACTTATGAACCTTATATTTATAACATAGAACAAGGCAACAACCTTGGTCTATATTATACCTGGAACACCTGTAACATGACATGCGGTGTCCTACAATAGACTGAACATGTCACAAGTATAATACCATACGATCAAGTCCACGCTGTAAAGTCCATAATATTGACCTAAATGTGTGTCCTAACTTACCTTAAAACGTAACGTGTGTAAACATAGATATAAGACGGCACTAAATTATTATCGGATTAAGCGAAACTACCCAAGACTGAAGAGCTAGCCAGTTTGTTCTTTCATTTCATAACACGCACAATGAAAGCATAATTTTATAAAGGATATGCGCGGTCCCATGGTCGTCAACTCGAATGTCTCAAAAACATGCCCGTAATGGGTCCAAGCCTAGAATGGACCGTGCCCCCGTAGCAAGGATTGAATATCCAGCTGCGTGGTAATGAATTAAGTCTCGAAAGCCTGTATAGGCCGGCATGCCCGCGTAAGACGTTATGCCAAATAGAAGAAGATGAAGGATATACGAGTCTACCTTATCGACATTTTTTTTTTATTCAGGAGGAACGGTCCAAAAAGGCCGTATTGCTTATTTATCGACATTTGGTATATGAACAAATTAATATGAGGCAACCACTTTCAAATATTATCCAAGGAACCTTATTTTATCAAAATCTGAGCCCTGATGTTGGTAGCCATGATGGATGAATATTTCTATGGAGAGTGGCAGTTAAGATGTTATGGTTGCTAAGGAAACTTAGCAGGAAACAACTTAGGTTTATATGAAACTTTGGATTGCCTAGCTGTCAATTTAAGATTAAGTAGGAGTTCTTTTACCCAGTTACAACATATACTGTGATGTTTTATGGCTGTTAAGCTTCAGCAGGATCGTTACAAACGATAGTTATTGGTGGTCACCGAATGGCAATCAAAGAAAATCTGTTATCAATGTTTCTAAATTCAGAGTAGACTGCAATTACTTCTCCTGTTTTCGCCATGAGTGATTTTCAGCAACAAATTTAACAAATAGCAGCTTCCCGAAAGCGAATTCGCCATGATTTCAATTACATTACGCTGCACTTACATTAGCTTACCAACGGCTAAGCTTAAATGATTCCTTGTATGATAAAAAGGTTTATGTTGCCGATGCTTGGAAGTCAAGGATCCTTAAAGTTAACTCCTAAAGCAAACCCCCTACCTTATGCTTCTCCTGTAATTGCTTGTCCTTATCCGTCCTCCACCCCCCACCCCCCCCACAAACCACTACTCACACCCGGTAGTGGCGCTGAAGCATGAAGCGCCCAATTGCGGCTTATTTATTCCCGCTCAGCTCGCAAATCCCGCAACGATTTCATTTCAATTTCAAATTGCGCATTTCCACGCACCGAAATTCCGTTCCATTGCGCATGATGCGTTCATTTTGCCACTAATTCACTTCACTACGCTTCAGCCCTCCGCCTTTTGCCTTAATCCACCACCAACCCGAACACCTAAAAGCTACCACCATAAGGCACTCCCTTCTTTTCTCTCTTCTCACCCCCCTACCCCATTCAGTGGCTGGAAATTGGTCTGCAACGAAAATATGCAAAATATAATCGATACAACGAACAAAAAAAAAAGTTCATTAATTTGTTTACAAAGAGGAACAGAAAATCCAATTTGCAATAACGCATATTTCACTTTTACGATCATTTATTATTCACACACTGTCTGTGTGTTTGTGTGCATGTGTGTGTGTACATGTGTCCGATCGCTCGCGCGCGCGAGCTCGCCTTTCCGCAAACGCTCCAGAGTGCAACGCCGGCAGCATCCCGAAGGCGTCATCATCGTTGTCTGCAAGAAGCAAGAAGGAGAGAAAGAGTGTGAGAGAGAGAGAGAGAGAACGAAACCACCACTGGCCCTGGCTGGCCCCGTCGAGGGCTTGGAAAATGCTCCGGCAGCTGGGCAGTTGGGCAACGGATTTTACGACGCCTTTCCGCAAGGACTCCCCATTTGCGCACCGCTGTAGCGCGAGTAGCGCGGGTGCGCAATGTACAATGCGCCTCACCAAAATGGGTACGCAACGAGCGCGTGTGTGCGAGGGCGCGAGCGAGAGTACGCCAGTGGAGGCAGTAAATAATCAGGCAAAACCGCGAATGATTTTTGTTTGTTTTTCAAATTTATTCATGTTCAATATGTTATCGTTATGGATCGTCAACGGGGCAATTGTCGGTAGTAAAAGCGAGGACGAGCATTTGTCGATATCGTCTCGGTTGGAAGAAGAAGTGGAAGAGAGAGAGAGGGTGGACATGCTCTCTGTCCATTCCATTCGGGCGTTGCTCGTCGTCCCGAGCTCGTTAGCTCGAGGTTACGATTTGGCCATTTTTACTGCTCGCAATGATGACGCCTGCACGTACGCCGTCTGTGGTGCGTCTGTGGCCGTGGTAGTCAATAGGGAGGGAGTTGAATGTGATTTTATGCTGCAGGAGTGCAGCCCGAACGGACCGGAGCCCCGCTCTAGAGCCCCTCGGGATGTGTGTGGCGTCTGGATACAAAGTAAACAAATTAAATAATCTTAAATTATTTCCGTCGCGTTGCGGAGCCGGGGAGAGAAGACTAATACATCCTGTGATTTGCGTATCAATTGAAGCTGACCTGGCAAGGGGGGCGAAGGGCGGCGGTGTAATTGTGGGATTGATTAATTCCCTTTTTATTGCAATCGCTGGGAGAAGTGCGCTTTAAAGCGGAAGAAGGTTAAAATGAGGTAAAAAAGTCAGCGAAAGAGAAGACTTTTAACTTCCTTTTTTGCTGTAACTTTGTAAAACCATATGTAAATGACAGTTTACTGGCGAGCATGTCACCTTATTGATTATTACAGGCTTACTCTCTTCACCACAAAAATTGATAATAATCAACACACACACACACACACACTTCTCCCTATCTTTCCTTACCGATAAACACGTAATAAATTGCATGCTTTTAGGACTTCACACACTATGTGCACACCTTTGCACAAATCGAGCACAGCCTTGTCAACTAGCCGAGGAAATACGACCCGCGGGCATCTCCAAAAACAGACAGGCAGACAACGTCGTCGTCGGAATTTGCATACGACATCAGTCAGCCGAGAAACGAAAGGGGTGGAAAAACAAGGGGTAAGCGCAACGGGACAACATGTTCGGAAGTTTGTCGCAAAATGCCCCAAAGCCATAAGGTTCTTGATGCGCGCCCGTAATGATAATGATTGATTTTGGTCCCTTTGGTTGCCTTGTGGATCGGCTGGAACGACGCTAAGTGATTTTTGATGTGTGAAGTAATGCTGTACAATTAGTCACCTCACACGTGGAGGGTGCACACACGTTTTTTTTTTTTCTAGGGCTGTACATTCGAATTAATATTCCAACAGGAATCTACCGAACAGATCCAATAAAACTCCAATTTGATTACATCCTTTGGGATGGATTGGATCCAACAGTAAACACAAAAAAACGGATCAGATGTGAGTTGTTTCTTTTTTCACATTAAAGCTACACAAAAACAACGAATAATCCAGCGACTGCCTTTTTCCATGCCTGCCGGGAGCAGCTGGCACGTGTCGCTTTGCGCGTAACAGCGTTGCGCAGAACAAAGAGCGAGCGCGCACCGCGGATTGCGCTCAGAAAGCCACGTGTTGGAAGGTGTTGAATTAAAACGGGCGAAATTGAACCCTTTATTTCGATCGATTGAACGCCCATTTTTCACGCGAAACAGCTGTGGATGAGTAACTTTGGGGTGTTTTTTTGTTTTTGTGTCAATTTAATTTATATGCTCACAGTAATGATAATCTTGTTCTGTCAACAGTTCAAGGCCACCCGGCGAGATGATCGATGCGAAGTGATCTCATCCGGTTTTGAGGTGACACTGTGCTACTTTGTAGCTCGACAAAAGCAAAATATATCAAAAAACAATTTATTATTTGTATGCAAAGTTCACCCAAGCTTGTTTCACTTTCACCAACACCTCTGGCAATTCGTGTACCGCTTGCTGTTGCAATTTATCACTCACCGGTATCCTTTTCGACCATACAAAAAGCCCCGACAAAGGGATCAAAAGGTCATCTGCACTACACACATCGAACCGTTTGCGCCGCGGATCGTTCGATCGGAATAAAAAGGGTCAAACGGTCAATACACACCACGCCACGCGTCTATCACCAAATGCTTCCTGCTCCCTTTCTGGTGCTGTGCACCTGAGCTAACGAATCGAACCGAAGCTCGCGTAAATTACCGTTTGTTTGCTTGCGCGCGGCAGACGATGCCGCACCACTCGGACAGGACATTTGCCATTAGTTACAGTTAGGATAATAACAAGCCATTCGATACCGCGCCAATTGGTGGCTTTGGTCGTATCGGGCATCACTCGCACACAACGAAACGAATCGAACCTTGCAAGGATGAAAATGGGCGTCGTGTGTTGGTTGGTTGATTTTGCCCGCTGGTCGATTGATCCCGCTGGTTGAGCCGATGATGTTTCGATTAGGGGGTTTTCGGGTGAATTAGATGCTCTAATGGGTGGCTAATCTTTCAACAAGGATCGGAAGCCATGTTGAACCGGGTGCCTTTCACACACTACACTACAATGTATGTTAATCTTGATTAACAATTTTCGCATTAGATACGATTAGCGCTCGGAAAGGTAAACCCTTTCGTTCAGGAGCATAAAAATACATCTTGTTATTATTGCTTGTGAAGCGTCCTTTGCCACGTTACATTGTACATAGGAAAGCGTTTGCCTTTGGTGTGCCCCAAGCACCGAGGAAGCAAAAGGAGTGTACCGAGTTACGCAAACGATCAATCATGGCAACCATTGGTATTTCCCCTTTCCATGCAACCCATTATTGCTGGAAGCGATGCAGCACTTTAGCCTCCCCCCCCCCCCCCCCTGTCAGTGAACCGGTGCACCAAGTGGGCTGTGAATTTTGTAAATTTATTTTTTATTAAAATGTAATTTAATTTTTAATTTATTGCCACGGTTTGCGCGTCGCCCGGGACCGAAAGGACGATGCGCGTTCGAGGATGCATCGGAAGCAAAAATTAACTTATTAAAAATTCATTAATATTCGATGCATCGTGCGCAGCTTCACATCGAAGCTGTGCGCGTCCCGTTTGGCTGCCGTTGATTTAGTGGCCATTTACAAGGAAATCAAATTAAGTGAAATTTGCATACGACGACGGGCGAAAGGAAGACAGTTGGTTGGCCGAATGTTGAGTTTGTTGATTTGACGGTCGCTGGAGTGATAACGGAATTTAATTTTATGTCATATTTTGCGAAGCGTTATGTTTGCGTCATTGAAAAGGTAAAAATTGACTTTTAAAGATATTTTTAAATTATCCGTAGTTTGTTTCATTAGTCAACTTTAATTCCAAATGACTTATTATCCTTCCGTAGCTGAACATTCTAAATTCTGAAACGAACAAGAGTTTGACAAAGAAAACCGATCCACGAAAGAGAAAGCAAGCGAAAGCTTCGTTTGGGACAAGATGTGAAGCTAAAAGCTGTTTAACATTATTGCATAAGCTTCGGGCGCTATATTTTATACCAGTTGCATATCTTCCCCATTTTTGCTGAGATGCGTATTGCATACTGGTAGGCGTTGAAGATAAGTTAGAGTAGTGTACTGCAGATTGCATAACAACCCGTGTGTGAAATATTTAACGAAACCATGTACTGCTTATTGCATACCTTTCAGCGTACTCGAAGCTTGACGAAGTGTTGTACTGCAAATTGCATATCCCTTAGGATATAGAAAACTGAACGGATATTTGTACTGCGTTTTGCATACCTTTTGAAGTGCATAAAGTTTGACGAAAATATGTGCTGCAGTTTGCATTATCACTTGAAAAGTGAGACACTCCTGAAGATATGCAATTCATTGCATTGTGTAGTATCCAAAACATAGGCAATACGCATTACACATTGAAATAGTCCGTTATTGCAGTTGGGTGACATTTTGTACAAGCAACTTAAAATCGTATTTTCGTTAGGTATTTAGGAAAGTCGTATGACCTCATCCACAGCGTAGTAAAGTGCTAAATTAATATTATTCTTTCGTATGATATTACTTTGCTCACAATTGTAGCTGCAGGACTGTGCGAATAAAGTCTTCTTGTGTCAGCACTTCTTAACATCCCCCGTACAGCTTGCCGTGGGAGCTCTAATTTCAATATTCAGGCCATCTGCTAACCGATTCGCATCACGTCGGCACCGTGACTTGTTGTTCGGCGAAACAGGCCCCACCGAGAAGGTGCATAATGTCGCTACATCAGAAAGACAAATACCGATTTATCCTCTTGCGATTCTATCAACCCCTATCGCGTTTCCAACCCATTCTCCGCAATGATCCTCGCCATTCGTCGGTGAGAAAAAAACGCCTCAACGTCTCTGCACCTGCACATATATGAATATGGGCAACTAAAACAAAAAAAACCTTCACACAACACAAATCCGCGACCTAATCCGCGCGCGCGCATACACACCGGGAACGAACCTCACTCTCGATCGTCTGTGTGTGTGTGTGCCCGGTCTCCACGTTGTCTGGCGATGCTCGGCAGCGAGGGGGTGGCTGTGTCCACCACCCCATTTCACCCCCTCCGTGTGTTCGGCACTGTGTGTTCGGCAAATGAACAAGACAATATTTACATATCTTATACAATCACCCATTAAAATGTTAGATTTTAACAAGCAACGGCAAATCATTTCTTCCCTGCGAGCTCAAGACTCGCCGCTGCCGCTCCGTCTCCGCCAACCCGCGGATCGTTAGTTTTAAGTGCAAAATTAGCATTTTCAATAAATCTTCAATCAGGCGCACATTTCAACACCACCGGCCGCCGACACCACCACTATTTCCACCCAGGCGCGAGTCTGTGTTCTATGTGCTACAAAACTGGATACATTTGCGTTAGAGAGAGGCAAGGATAGAGAGAGAGAGATAGAAGAGAGAAGATGTTTCTGTATTTTTGTAAGTGCTTCCCTTCGTTGCGTTGGAATACGTTTCGTCGGGGGTAAGCTTCACCCTGGTTGTACCCGGGCGTGTTGTTACCAGCATTTCTTGTACTTGTGCCATTGATTGCGCACTGCCACGATCATCCCCATCATCGTCATGCTCGAAACCATCGAAAACCGCACAAAAACTGCCAAGGCACCGCTTTCGACCTCGACAGAATGAACGCAAATAGCGCAGTTTGTGGTTGTGTTTCCCATTGGTTCTTTTCTTGGTTGATCGCCGCGACATTCCTGGTGCTTATTCCCCCCTTCCCGTTCGTGACCGAGAGGTGACTTGTGCGAAAGGCATCTCGAAAAGCCACCCCATCAACCCACTCCCTCACACACCAAGAAACCGTATTTTCACGTTGTCGTTTAAATTAGAAAACAAACATATCGGTTTTTATTTACAATTCAAATACATCCCCAAGCGCTCCGTGCTCCGGAGGGACGTGAGGGACGTGTGCACCCGTTGTGTCTTCCCACACACACACACACACACACACAGGCTACAGGTGGACAGGGGGTTGGGCCGTTTTGTTGGCGAATTTCGAACCCAACTGGGCGCGCGAGAGACCGAGCCAGACCGGGAGGAGTCACTCGTGCTGGATGCTGCTAACTGCGAATGATAAAAACCTGTTCTGCATGCCAACGGTCGGGAGTGGTGTTATTGTGGCCGGTGTGTGTGCGAGTTGTCTTTCTTGAGTTGTGTAGGAAATGAGCTTCTAAAAATTGGCATTTTTCTTTTGTGAAATTTGATATTTCAATGCAACGTTTTTTTGTGGTTTAATATTACATCTTGTAATGATCACTTACCTCTAATTCAATCAAACCAAAGTGATCGTACGTGTCAAGATCACCTTAATCCCTACCCAACGGTGGATCGATCCCTTCACCACCCACTTCCGCGTGACATTGCGATGATGAGTCGTTCGGAGCGATCGAGGCCCCGGTGCCTCATTTCGAATTCAAAGTGGATTCTGCAGAACAACCGTTCGCGGCCGCCGCGGCCTGTTAATTGGTAAATAAATTGATTGCCCGATGATGCTGACACAAACGGCACACACACACACAGATACAAGCTGTGAATGCGCATGTGAGAAAGGGAAGAGATTGCTTTCAAAGCGCTTGTTTTGCCCCGTTTTATTGATTTTGCATGGCAGATGGGAGACGACGAAGGCTGGAAGGAGCCACGCGGAATGACGTGAATGGATGGCAATACATCAGACAATTTTACGGCGACATTTTGTCTAGTGTTTCCCCTGCCCGGTGTTGTGTACGGGGAGACGCGGCGTGTTGTTTTTGACCTCTAGGCCAAGCCTTTAACCACACTCCCTCAGTAATGGCGACAACGGGCAACACCGCACGAAACGCTCAATAAATATGGCATGACCCTCCTATCTGCGGATGCACAACCAAAACCGATCCCCGGCTTCCGCGAACTGCAACACGCTGTCTTATCAAGACGCGCACACACACACGTTTTAATGTCACTTGCACGGTGCGCATCTTGAAGCCTGCTCGGTGCAAACCAATCAATCGGCGGTGGTGTTGACACAAAGCGATCGAGCTTCTTCCCGTACGCGAGAGAGGGAGCCAAAAAGGCAAAACATAAAACAAACCACAGCAAATAAACAAACAAACCGCCGGGCCCGCGGCTTTGATTTCGCTAATTATCTCACTGATGAGGAATTCGTGGAATTTCTTTCGCAAAGACACCTTCGCCACTTGACGTCCAGTGACGCAGCGGGATGCACACTGCGACGAAAAGCAGGCGACAACAAATTAAGCTTTTGCCGGCGTGCGTTGAAAGATGCTAATGCGTTGCAGTGGCAGCCTACTAGATGCGGTGGCGCGAGTGCATGTGGTTCACGCCACGCAATCACAAGTGGTTGTTGCGCAATGGAATGGCAGATCCTGTTTGCGCTTCCGCAACAGTATTGCACGCGTTTTCGACATTACAATCAAAGCCACATTCTGATACTATTTATTCAAATTCATTCCACGAAATTTGCTTGAAGTGTATGCCTGATTCAGTGTTAGGAGTTCTTCGGTAAGTAGTTCAAATTGCTGTGGACAAATAAGTCTTAGTTGAGGATGTAGTTTCTACCCGGAATACGATCGAACCGTCTGTTTGAACTGTTAATTGCAAAGACAAAACCTAGAATCGTCCTATAGTTGATAGAGAAGACTTGCTATCTTGATATCGTATCTTCAGGACACGAAGTCTGCTGTAAGATCTGAAGATGCATCATTTAAGTTATTAGAGCATGGTAAAGACTCTAGAATCACTGCAAATAGCCTATTGCTCTGAAGAACACAACAGAAATAACAAAAGCAACTTCGTACATCGATTACTGTTCAAGATACGCATGATACCATGAAGAGGCCTACAACAAACTCTAGAGAGCTTTAGGCAACTTTCCAAGTCAAAATGCCAAGAATTGATATTGATTTTGTGTAAGATATCGGGAAGACATCATCCAAATATTCTAGAACAAAACGGGGAGAAGCCTTAAGGTGCTCGATCATAAAACTTCAGCAACTTCTCAAGCGGTGTCGTACTTTATCGCAATAAATCAAACCTACCATTCCACCGTTTATGGCGCAAAGCTCCCCCGCAAAGAAACTCAACTTCATAACCTAATGAGCACCATTATTCACACACACACAGCTCGCTATAAAACGATACACTCCCATGCTACAATGTAGTAAAACAATCCTACAGTTTGGTTGCTTCTTTGTACAGATCCTTACACGGAGCTTTTAATACGCTGCACGAGCAGTGCCGCTTAAGCGCAACAAAATCCAATAATCCTCGCCCCCTTCCGGCCGCCACGCTACGATCCCATCATTAAGAGGCCGAAGAAGCGAAGCGAAAGCACCCGCGCACTCTATAAATCACACGCCAATTGTTGCCAATGCGGTGCCGATGTGATGGAAATGGGAAGAGTGCAAATTATCCGGCAACACGCAACACTACAACCCCTTTTGCCGATCGCCGTACCGTTTCCGTTCCGCTCCGTAATGTAATCAAATTGATTTGTTCTGCCAAATTTGGCGCAACGAATGTGGTGTGATAATTGAACATAAGTACCGACCGATCAAGGGCCCACCAGAAGAAGTACTGACTGCCCCTGTGTGTGTGTGTGTGTTTGTGTGTTTTACGTGCCCAAATCGGTAACGTGAGTGGGAAACAAAACGGGAGCATAAAGAAGTACCGAAGATACATATAAATAAAACTCACCCTTGCCGCTCCTTCCTTCGTGCGATGTGCGATGTGTGGGGAACAACACAAAAAAGCTCCCTGCTTGTCTGTTTTGCGGTTTAATTGAAAACGAAATCACTCCAAACCGATGCCAGCGATGGCAATATGTGGTCCGGATCGGACAAGAAAAGGTGTTGGGCCGCACCTTCTCTCTCTCCCCCGCTCACTGGACAGGAAAGACAGAATTGGAGCGTCCGGGGGCCCGATCCGGGGTCCGGCAAGAACCGAGCCCTGCCCTGACGATCCAAAAAGGGAAGGCCCGGGCACAATTGATGCATGCGATCTGATAGCGACAACGAGCAGCAGCAGCAGTAGCTGTTATACCCAAAAAAGGAGGGCAACTTCGCGCAGGCGCTTGGAGAGCCCACACCGCTCGGTACCGCTTGGAGTCATCATCACTCCGCGTTGCACGAGCAGCGGCGGGTGGCCCGAAGCGATCGCAATGCGCACCAATAAGGAAGCGTACCACCGGGAAGGCGCCTTGCTGAAGCCTTATAAAGGGTTTGCAATGCGTCCTGCTCCCGGACCGCGGGCTACTACACATCGAATAAAGTACACACAATCACACCGGACAACTGCTGAAAGGTGTGAACATTGTATTGACAGCAATTTGCAAAATTAAGCCATCGAGCCACTAACCTGACGCGATCAATCGATCGTGTGGGACGAGCGACGAAGAGACGAAAGTGAGGGGAGATGTGTGCGCGGTTGACTATGGGAATGTCCGAGCTCCAACGCCTGACGCCCAGTAATGACTCAATTTTCGCAATGATTGATGCGAGTCTGGGTGCACAGTAATTACAGTCATTTGGTGCAGTTTATTGCGGTACGTACTGCCGCGTGAGACGTCTGATGATGTGATCAATTGAATTGTCATCGATCGGGGAGGGCATTGTGAGATGATTCGTGACGTTGTTGGGGAAGGATTGGAATTGGTCATCAAAAATGTTGGAGAGCTATTAAAAGGTAGAGGCGAGTATCCATCCTTTGAGGAAGGTTAAGTAAAGACATAAGGACTAGCGTCATTGAACTTGATCTACATAAGATTGAAATATCTATGTCTAAGAATTACTAGTTTATATCCTAGACTTACTATTCTGTTCATTGTGATATCTCGTTCTGATTTCTTTGGTTGTTATGCCTAATATACTAGGTTAGTCCGTCTATTAAAAAACCTATAAAGAACTTAAAGGAAAGAGTAAGGAGCTGGGTACTTACGATCTTTTATGTTGAATAATTGATCAAGAATTCAATATGATCTAGAAAAGATTCAATGTTTGAAGTCTAAACGTTGCTCAAGATCACTGTGTTGCTATTCTAGATCTTTTGTTCAACATGCTATCCCTCCCCAATTCCTTCATTCTTACACTTAACCTAGCATGTTACCTACCATTCTGGAACACCTCGGAGAACCTAGTCCGACATCTTCAAACAAAATCGGCTGGAATGCAAGTAAGTTCTAGGAAAACATTTGCGATAGCGGAAGCAACCAAAGCCCAAAGCCGAAGATAATGCTGCCCTTTCCCACCAACCACGATCATGGGCTTGTTGGTGTATCTGTGTGCGCCTTACTCGGATGACTCACGCCCGTCACAAACGAAAATTATCTTCCAATTTGACGCTCCCTGCTTCTTCGCACCTGCCTCATAGGCCTTAGCCAGTGTGTACGTGCGCACTAGAATGCCTTGCAAAGGACCCTCTCCTGAGCCACATCCGGTGTGTTTGCCGGCGAGTGTTTAATCGAACGGCGCTCCGCGCACCATTAGAGGTCCGCACATGACCGCACACACAGCAGCAGGAAAAATACCAGGCGAAGAGGCTTCAAAGGGTCGTGCGCAAAGCCCGGCCGGTAGTCGGTACTCGGCGGCAACAAAACGGCACACAACACAACCCATACACAAAGGGGCACCACGGGCGAAGGATCTATAAAAATATCAATTCCCTGCACCCTGCATCCCTCTGTGCTGATGTGCGCGTGTGTGTGTGTTCGATACACTTAATTTATTATTAGCTATATTCTGCTGTGGCCCTTAACGATCGATTCGTCCGGAGTGCTGGTATGGCAGGAACATACACAAGGAAAGGTTGCAGAAAAGGTCGCTAAAGGTGGTGGCGTTAGCCATGAATGAGCGGCCGATCCCCTGGCGTTGGGCTGCAGGGCCAGGGCTAGGAGGGAAAGCAGAGAGAGAACGAGAAGATAGAGTAAATTATACCCCAGGATACGTCAATTGGCCGTGTCTTTCGGGACAGCTTATCGGGCGCTTGAGAGCAGGAACCGAAATGGAATCAGTTTGTGTGTCTTTCGGTGCGTGTGTGTGTGGGAGAGAGAATGCAAAGGATAATCTAAAGATCGAGGATCACCCCTCACAGGCCGGCCGAGGATGGCTCAAAGTCAAAGAGTGGCGAAAGGAAATGAGGATGAGTGACTTTGTTTCGTATTTTTCCGCTTTTGCGCCGATGCGACCGGCAAGATAAGCCGCAATGGTCCCGCTCGGAGCACCGACTTTGTGTGGTGGTAGAAAAAAGGGGCCCAAACGTTCCGGCCAGCCAAGATCTCCAGAGCTAATCGTGTCGGTCCTTATACTTCCCGCACCGGTACCAAGACCTGAGGTTGCGATGGCGAACGGTTCGATTGGTTCAAGATTGATTGCTGGCGTTCTGCTTGTCCTGCCACAGGACAGGATGATGTGCTGCTTTTTCTCAGTTTCCCTTGCCCTCTGGCTCATGTCGGCAGTTTGCATAGGAGCGGGTCATTGCGGGCTTTGCAGAAAGTCGGACCAAAACTGCCATGGAAACACATTAGCCTCCTCATTATCTGCGAACGATCATTGATATTTATGAATTCAGTCTCATTTGTCTGGCTTTGGATTGTATGCGTATTTGCAGCAGTCTGAAAATGAGTTTCTATTTCCGATCGCTTTCCACAAACACACACACACGCACAACGAAAAACATTAATAAAGCACCAGTCGGACCACCTGCAACCTGGTGGCGTGGTGTGGGGCGCACAGGCAGCCGGCGTTTCGACCGTTTTGTAGCGCATCCTCATCTCTCACTCAATTACATGAGTTTTCACTTAACCTCCCATCAGGACACATGTCGGGTTCACGCTGGGCGCGCCGAAAAATGCAACACCGCCAGAACACGCCCGGTTGTTGGGTTCTCGCAACCTTCCAAAAAAAAACTGATAAGCTCCGTTGCCCCGTGTAACAGGAAGTTTTCGCATTCCTTTGAAATTGATCCACAGGTCACGGGACCGTCGGTGCCGTCGTCGTCGGCCGGTCGATCATCCTTTTTTTGGCTCTTGGGAAGGGCTTATCGGAATCGGGACAGGCGGTGGAGGGCAGACAGCGGGCAAACAGGAATGTGTCCGTCGGCGTGGTCGGCGGACACAATCGAAAGGTGTCGAAGTCGGTGCTCGAGTTCGTAGCACGTTGCTGTTCCTCTGGCCATGCGCAAGGACTTACTTACGGCTTACTTGATCCGTTTGCGAGTGATCGGTCGGTGAAGATAGCCCACGCTAGCCCGATCGCTGGAGTGGTTGAGATTTATGGTGCACTAACGGAGATGTGTGTGCATGTTCCGATTCCGCTTGAACGCCGATTGTTTTGAGCATCTGACAGGTACTGAAAAGGAATAGAAAAGTCAGTAAGGTGCTCAAAATTCCAATGTTTGGGTTTCTATATTTCAGTAGGATCTAACTAAACGCAAAAGCCTAGATCTACCTTCAAAAAATCCAAGTCTTCTTCAACAAAAGTTTTAAAAAATGGACGACCAATATCTGAAGCGTTACGCGCAAAGCTCGTCCACGTTCTTCCTCGCTCAAACCACACAAACCAATCGACGTCCCAGGCTATCATCTCTCCCGCTTCCCATCCAGCCATGATTCATCGGTAGAAAATGGAGAGTTGCCCTGCTGGGAACTGATCACCTTCATTGGTTGGTTGGTTCCCGATCTTCAAACAGTCCACCCTCAATGCACTCCACCCCCACATCGCTCCACACACCAAGAACAATTCTTCCCGCGGACATTCCGTTCCATGGTTCGGCTGCCATTGCTTGAACGGTGCTGCTGCTGCTGCTTATACAAACAGTGTTCATGCCATAACAATCATACCGTGCGCATCGTTAAGCTGAAACAAGAACAGAGCGACGGCGACCGGGGGGAGGAGAAAAACACACACCCTGTCCCCTCTCCTCCACCCCCTTATATCGTTGAGGGTGGTCCACGGTGGAGTTCTCCAACCAACCATCGATTCCTTCGGGGCATCCGTCAGCTTGTTCCGTGCGTTTGGGTTCGGATTTTGGGTTGCCTCTTTCTGGGTTCTGGGAGGCCGACAAAATTAGCCGACCCGAATGCGCATCGTCGTCGTCGTCGTCGTTGTGTTCGTTTGCAAAAAGGAACCGGCCGTACGTTCTTGGGCGTAAATCCAAAAGCACAAAAAGCACACACACACACATCCTATGGCGGAGAGATGATTTATTTGCAGTCCCTGCTTGACATGGGTGGTACAAATGGAGAAAAATGAAGCGGCAACTGGTGGAATTTGTTTTTTTTTTGTTTTTCGGCATGGATCTTATGGCGTGTCGAGGGAAACATTCGCTCGAGAACAAATTAATCGAGAGCAAGAGCTTGGAGCAGGGTGTGGAGGTGTGTGCCAAAAAAAAAGACACTCAAATGAGATATTGTTAGCTAACAATAAAATGAGATATCACGTTTTGTAAAGGAAGCAGGGAAGCAGGGAAGTATTCTTCCATGTATTCTAAACTTCGGAGCATGTGTTTGAAAAGCGCCGACGAAGGCAAAACACGATCATAAATTAGAATGCTTTATTAACGACTTTAAAATTGATATCTCATTTTATGTTCAGCGTGATCCTTTTAAGCTTAACATGTTCGATCGTGCAGTAATTGATTTTCAATGGGATTTGTTCTTGTTGGTAAGGAACTCCTTTTCTAAACTCAACGCAAAGTTGCCTGCACATAATTTTCATTCCATTTCTAAACATTTTCCTAGAAGCGTTTAAAACTGTACCAACAAAAAAACGTGATCATCGCACGATCATCGGCCAGCATTATGTATTCACACACACTCATTTCGTCCCCGAATTATCAACTTCCGCACCACAAACGGTTCGGGCCGCGCACACAGCCGGCGTTTCATCACAGACTAGCTGGATCCGGTCATCTGCCGTCGCGGTGGCTAGCATAGCGCGCCAAGCAGAATGGATCGAACGCCGCAATAAAACGCCGGCGCATCGGCGATGGTGAAAACACAGAAAAAAAGGTGAACGGGCTGCTCTGATCATAACCACCCTAGGGCTGCGTGAAGCGGGGCGAACCGCAAGACAGCAACGACGATGACGACGGCGAAGGCCCCTAATATAACCACGCACCACGCAACCGACGAGAACGCTAAACCCCGTGGGTCAGATCGCCCGCCCCGGGTACCCCAATTAAGCGCATCAGCGTTCGATATATCCTCGAGATCCCGGGGCCCGGCTGGAGTCCGCCTTCTTCCCGCTGTCCCACACACGCACACAGACGCACACAGCGCACAGAATGAGATCCATTCTCGGAACTTGTAAAAATTAAGTGATGAAATGTAGCTCTCGATTAACCTTCGGACGTGAAAGCTGCGACGACGCGGTCGTCGTCCACGACCACGGCGACCAAAAGCGCAACTCTGGCCTCTCCCTCGGGGCGATCGTTTCGAAGAGGGTTTTCGCCATCACATTAAGGCTACCTTTTTACCTCCGATCGGTGGTCTATAATTTCGGTGGAATCTTACCGCCCCGGACGCCCCTGGAGAGGGCGGACACAGGTCGGTTGGCGGCGCTCAGGAAGTTCAGGAACACGGGTCGGAACGACTTCTTTCGGTCACTTTTTCGGCCACCGGAGAAGAAGCGCGAGGAGGGCTGTGAAGAGGAAGAAATGCTCTTTTCCTTCTGCCGGAGCTCCCTGCCTGCAGTGTGGCTTGGGTTTGGACTTTGGCAGCCATGATGGCGTTGCCTAACGACGCAATCAAAAAGCACACGTTGGCTGCTTTGGCGTTTGGCATCGAAAGCAATCATACAAGATGACTCGTACAGGACCGTCAGGAGTTTTGTTTTAGAAGGTTCTAGGAAAATAGAACACCAGCACGACCTCGGCTTTGTGCTCTCCCGCCGAGTGTACCGCTTCTTCCACCGGCAAAGGACGTCCCTCGTGCGTCATCTGCAACGGGGTTGTTTTATTTTTATTTTTTTGTTGCCAGAAGAATTTTTGGGGTGAACGGAAATCTATCATCGATCGATTAGGCACTGACGTATCCTTACATGTATTTTTTAGGCTGGAAGAGAGAGAAAATTGCTGATGGCCAATTTCCGTGACAAGCACTCGGTCGATGTCAGTCACCGGCAGCGGGCAGACACAATCGAGATGAACTCAAGAACACTTTCAGCAGGTAGAGGGAGCGAGACAGAGCGAGCAAAGAATCTCGAGCCACAGTTTCACTGACTTGGGTGGCATTCGAGTGCGTCCACTGCCCCCTGTCCACCGGGTTCGCCGTCTCGTGGTCGAGCTTCCTCCAAGTTCCCCTGTGCACGCTGAGGGCGTTCGTGTAGCACGGACATTTTGTAGCCCCGGCACACACAAACACACACAAACAGACGCGCACGCGGGGAGAGATGATTAATATCTATTTATGTAGCCCGGGTGCGCTGGGGTGAAACAAAAGGCAAGCATAAACGGCTGCAACACACGACGATGGTGGCCACCAACGCCGTTTGGCGCAAAGAGCAGCAAGCGAGTCCTACAGCTCCGCGTGGAAACGAGCACCGTGTACGAGCGAAAGGATACGCGGAGCTCGTTCTGGTGGGATGCTGCCAGCTCCACGGTTGCCTACCCTTGTGCCTGCATGTATTGGTTGTGCGCATGTGTGCCGGGAGCGAAGAGGAACGTTTGAATGAAATTCTCGACCATCTCGAGGGCGGAGCCGAAACGGTCTGAGCTTTCGAGAGTGCCCGAGCGCGCACAAGAATCTTGTTAATTTTCTCACGCATTTTTTCTTGCCCCCCCCCCCTGGTGTGCTGTGGGGAAAAGGCACCTTGAGAGACGTGGAAGAGGAAGTGAGAAGGAGACTGTGTTTGTTCTTTGTAATCTCGGAACAAGTGAACGCAAGGCCCCCCTTGCGATCGGTGGAGAAATACCTTACCTTTTCTTACCCCCTTATTGAATATTGACCACACACACACACACTAACACACATGAACAGGGCTGCGATTGAATTATGATTCATGTTGGAACTTTCCACCACAAATCCCCCTAACCTGTCCGGCTCAATTTCAGCACACACTGTGAAGTTCGATCGATCGTCCGCCTTGTTCTGGAGGGAATGAACGTTGAGCGTTCGCGCCGGCACGCCATTGCATTCTGTTTCCTTTCTCGTTCGCTCGTTCGAAACCATTTAAGCGCTCAACCCTTCTCACAGGATCACAGAGATGATCAGCAGCAGCCGCAGCAGCAGCAGCATGATGATGACACGGTATTTGCCGACCGCGCTTTCAAACTGCGCGGCACGAAATGGTCTGGGCCCAACCGCAGCGCACGTTATATGCCTATATAGTCATCACGTTAATAAGGCATGAAGAAAATCAGTTTCGGGGAAATATTATTTGTTTTTCAAATTACTTTATTATCGCTGTTTTCCCCGTTTTCTACCGTGTTTGTTTGTTTGGGGTTCGCTGTCTACTGCATCGTTTTGTGTTTTTGGAGGTTAAATATGCAGGGATTGGGAATATTTTCTAAGCTTATTTGATTTAAAGAGAGTTTAAAGCTGTTAAAACATGACATAAAGACCGGAAATTGGGGTATTTCATTTCGGCACAAACAAAATGAACTTCGAAGCTAACAAAACATCATGTTTTAACCATTTCAACCACGCAGCCACCATGTCGATGCAAACCTTTTGCACCTACCCGCAAACCATTGTTTCGGTAATTGTTTTTCCCAAATTCAATTCAATCAATTTTACCGTTTCCGGCCATCGTCGACGATGACGGGACGCCGCACTCCGAAATATTAAGTGTCATCTCCTCTCATTCCTACCAATCATTCACTCTAATCGCCATCCGCGTGTGTGAGTGCTAGTGTGTGTGTGTGTGTGCGTTGTGCCTTGGAATCTACTTCTCGGAATCCCGAAGGAGTTGGCCAAGGGAAAAGCACCAAAACCATCCACTGAAGCATCCACTCCAAGCGGGGATGAGCACACCACGGATGCAGCAAGCCTTACTCCTTTATCTCTTGTCATTCCTTCGCCGAAAGCGCTCAAACGGCTTCGCCACTTCACTACACTCACTGCTCGGGGCTACTTCGGGGCCACTCCAAAAAGGGAGGGTGGGAGCCAGGGCTCGGTTCTGGAATGCCAAAATACCTCCCACCCCAGTGTCGATTGCCGGCCAGAAACGGAACCGAAATCTTGGCAATCATACAATTTGATGTCGAACGCAGCAAATGTGTGTGTGTATGTGTTTGTGCCAGTGTAGGTTCAGTTCCATGAGAAATCATTTTCCACCATGACTCATCGGAAAACGGCAAAGGCAAAACGCTCAAATCTAATTAAAATTCTTTTTGTTTTAAGCGCCCTCTCACCTCAAGCGGTTCCGTTCTCCGGAGAAGAGATGGGTTTTTTTGGGGTCCCTCCGAAGAAGTGCAAGTGTGAGAAACACACCGCCAAAAACTTCGGACACGAAGGCTTATGCTCTTTGCTTGCGTTGTGCTTGAGGGGGAGGGGCGGCGGCGGGTGAAGTGGAAAATTGCTAAAAAGAGCTAACCTTTTAACTGATAATCTGTTCCGAGCTGAAAGAAGCTCATTTTCGAAGTCCAATTGCCTCATTCTCGAAGTTAACTGGCCATAACATTGACATTCAGCCATCGAGGCTTATCGATTTCAAACAGAAAGAGAGAGATATATATACAGCTCTACCATGTGGCAGCCAGTGATCGAGATCTATGATCCGTTCCGATCAACAATCGATCAAAAGGAAGCGAAGCAAATTGATTGATCACAGAGAAAAGAAGAAAATAAACCTCCTCCTTCACCCTTGCAACCCTTGTGCCGGTGATTGCGCGGTTGGTTAAGTTAATTCAATCATCGAGAAAACGACTCAACCCCATTACGTTTTTAGGTGTGCACCATCATGCCGCCTGCGCCCGGGGCCGTTCTTGTTTGATTTGGGCGCTTTTCGTTCCTTCCAGCACCCGGTGCGCCGAAAATCAATCATACAATTTTTAAGAATGAACTCACCGGGAACCCCATTCAGTGGGATCAACCGAAACGCTTGGCAGACCGTCCGGCAGTTCGGTGAGAGCGACGATCGAAGAAAAAAAAGGTTAATTATCCTACATTGTACCAGCGGCCCGTACTATCCTGCCGATCCACCCCACACATTTCCAGCCCATCCATTCCGTGCGGGCAGGCAGGCGTTCTTTGCTCCCGCCGGGACCGCGGCCGCGATGATGATGATGTTATTACTTTTGTGCACTTCACAATAATTCGATTGTTGTGCTGCCATTAACTGAATTGTACTCGCTTGAAAAGCTATTTTTATATTCACCGCTGGTTTCGTGTGGGTCGTTTGTTTCTTTTTCTTCTTTTTTTTCGCGATAAGCCAGCTTGCCGAAGGGCACACGAAACATTGTTTCCGCTTTGGAGTGTTTCCCTTCCGCTGCCACCGATGATGCTGCACACACAGCACAAAGCTTTCGCAGATAATTGATGATAATTCATTCACTTGTTGGCTCACTCGGGGTTTGTTTTACCTTCTCAGTAGGTTTGTTGTTGTTGTTATCCTTTGCCAGCGTGTACATGTGTGTACATTTTTCATATGTTTCTTCTTTCTTTTTTGTCGATGTGTTGGTGTTGTGCAAAAGCATGATTTTTTATCGGATGCGGTAAAGCAGTAAAAGCGATCATGTCCAGTCAGTATGGTTGAGATTTGATTTTCTGACAGGTAGCCAGCTCAGCTGTACACCGCTCACACTGTATCGTTTATCTTTCGTTATGTAGGATCTTCTGTTTCCTTTCTTTTTTTGTTTTTCAGTGCCCAGCGGGACACCTTATTTCGTGTTTTAAGAGTCCATTAGGAGCTTCCACCAGCGGGCAAAGGCCACCATCGATGAATGCCATTAGGTGGAAACCAGATTGAAAAACATTATACTCTCTATAAACAAATCGCTTATAAAGTTATCGTTTATAGTTTATCGATCCACAAACAATCTATCAATTTCTCTAATCTTCATGTTATAATGCCATTAATGTAATAAAATTTACTATTTTATCGTACTCCAAAAACATGTGCCCGGGTTCGTCGCTTACAGTCTTTTGATTCTTCCATCTGGTTTCATTTGGCGTGGAATTTTCCATCACCGCTGCCTTGTAAACTGAACGTGATCCATTCGTTAGTACACATTTTCATCCACTCCCAAAAACACGGCAGATGGTCAGGATCAGCATCTGACAGACTGGCTGAGGGAAGAAAAAAAACAACACAAAAGTCACCCCATAATAAATAATCCTTAATTGCGCTAATACTCCACCAAGCCATCTATCACTGCATCGTTTCCTGGGCGAAAGGCGAAGCGCCCGATCGGATTACTGAGCACACATACACACACACACACGCGCACATATTCGCCTTGAGTTGGGTAAGAATACACCGGACACACGCGGACGCGGGCTATTCCGCATCGCAGCGAGTCGAGATGGCGCGTTTCGCTTTGGAGTTATTATTTCCCATGGATTTATTGTGCACTCTGAAGGGGCCCCGGCCCAGAGAACGCCACGCCAACGGGAGTGTGTTCTGTGTCCTCGGGGTTGTGCTGTGCTGTGTGTGACAAGCTGTCTGCCGTGGCAGGCACACACAGCAATAGCCCGGTGCTGCAAATTTTCGCCGATTTTGCAGATCTTCCCCGTTTGCCGGGCGATGTTTGCTGCAGTACCGGTCGATCCGGCAGGTGCGCCAGGGAGGGTAAGGTCGCGCCGCGGGGCGAAGACACGCAGTGCACACACACTCATCACCCCATTAAAGCTGTCGATTGCGGCAACGACAAGCTATTCATTTTACTTAGTTTCTCTCAGTTTCGAGCGCATGCTTCGTGGTGACATGCGTAGCGATAGCAATGGGAACCTGACGACTTGCCTGACCGTTTACCTGGGCTGCCTCCGGGAGACGGACCGTGCACCGTCGCTCTTGCCCTTGGCGTACAGCAACATCGCTTACAACAACACACGGTAAAGGACAGCAATGGCAATCACCGATTGGCAAATTTTTTTTTTTTTATTCAGGAGTAACGGTCCAAAAAGGCCGTATTGCTTAAACCGATTGGCAAATGTCGCGTCCACACACACACACACACACAGAGGCCGGCTAAACCACCCGCAGAGGAATTAATGGAATTTTAATTTCAATTCAATTGTGTGTGGTTTATTTATTGCTCACCTTAAGTGTCCCATCTGCACTCGCGCTGGCTGGGCTGGTGGGACACGAGGGCAGGAGGGCACTGATCCCGAACACCGACACAGATCCCGGAATTGGCACGCCATCGGCAACGGCAGCAACTCACAGGGCCTCGAGCCTTCATATCATTCGCGGTTCGGGGCACCGAATGGGTGGGCCAAATGGGGCGTTTTCCTTCTCCGTTTCCTTCGCCTCTTCTTCCCAGCGCCCCCCTTTTTTGAACTTGACCATTGCTCGTTTTATTCGTGGCATTTTATCCCCTTGTACACTGCACACAAAAATACTAAAATGAGCGACAACGCCGGCCTTCCCGCCCGTCCCCGGTTGCCCGCCGCACTAATCCGTTGCGCGCAATGCGTTGATCCTTGCTGCGTGACGTCGCCCGGGTGCGACAGTTACAAGTACCAGAAAAACGTGAGCAAAAACCTCCCTTGTAGGTTGAAGTTGTTGTTTTTTTTTTCTTGCTCTGCTACACTCGATGGTCCCTTTGTTGCATTCCAGCTTGTGTGTGTGTGTGTGACATTGTGCCAAACCGACCGACCACCTCGTTCGCTTTCAACTGTCATCGCTGCACAAAATCCGACGAATTTGAATTCCTGCTAAATTCATGGGAGCGAAGCGGAAAAATGTTAATGCGCTGCTTAATGAACATCTTATCGCGCACGGCTCAAAGCGTTCCGGAAAGATCGTGCCCTGGTTAACCGGGGGCTAAGAAAGTGATCGTTAGTGTCTGAAAGATCTACAGGCTCGTGAGGCACGAGTCAGCGCAAACGATCCGGCAAACAAATATCGATCCCAAAACCTTGAATCACTCACAAGAACTAGCTCGTATTAAGCTTTACTTACCTAACTATACTCGTCCCAAACCTTTCCCAAGGAATGCAATGTGTTTCTAGCGCATCAAATAATCTCTGTCGAATCGTTCTCGAAAACCAATCCATTAAACACGATATCAAACCCAAGGGAAAACGCTGGGAAACAATCAAACAGCAACACGCGTTTCAACAAATTCTTTCAAATCAAGCCTAGAAGGAAAGGTCGTGTCACTTGGCTGTGTTTAACGCTGTTCTAATTTGTTTTAATTTGATCACCATCAGCCCAAGCGGCTGGAAAGGTGCCTTTTGCTACCTGGGAAGAAGTTTATCATTCACCACTACCACTGGCCACCACCACCTTCTCGAGCGGTTCGATTGGGCTCGAAAAGATATGTTCGCCCTGTCAAGTCATTCATTATTTTCTTATCGCTGGAATGCACTTTTGAGCTCTGGAGGAGAGATCGTTCGTTCGGGCATGGGACTTTGAGCGCTTTTGCCTTGGAAAGCTGGTGCGCCCGCTTTTCCTTCGCTCCCCTTTTCACAGCATCGCAGCCTGGATGAGTCATAAACGATCATCTTGGTCGTGGTGTTGGGTGTTTTTCGGGGCAGATTTTAATTCTTCCTTTTGTTCGAGAACGGGAAATACAAGGTTATGCCAAATATAATTGAATGTTCGCTTTTACAGGCCAATTATTTTATTTATTACATTTTAACTAACAATTTTTTAATGAACTCACAACAAACTTTTTAAAACTCCATCATGCGCAGACATTCACTTTATAGGTTTTTTACCTCAAGGCGTCATTACGTAGCCCAGTTGGAGGTCGCGCGTTTATGATCTCGTCCCGTTTGCTTCATTTCCAAACTGCATTCACTTCATTACGCCTTCAAGAATGGCCCAGATGCACCCGAAACTTGCTCCATGCTCGTCCCGAACCGTTCAACTTCCCGAAAGCCCCGCGGGAGTGAGACGTTTTGTTTTGGGAAGTAATTAGTTCCGAACTGTTAAACTCGTACCAAACAAGCAGCCTGCCTCATAATTTGCTGCCATTCACAACGGTTCGACATGGCGACTGCCGCTTCCTCTTCGAGTTCCGTTCCCTTCGTTTGACAAACTAGGTGCTGTGGGCAACCCATTTCGGGCACATTCCTGTTCCGCTCTGCCAGGGCGTTCTTGGTGGGTCCGTCCTCTCCATCCGGGGCGTGCAGGCTGGCGGGCCCCGGCAGAGCATGATTAGGAATTTTATTTATGCATTATGGCCCCGGTTGGTGAGCATTTTTCATCAGCCCCCGGGGAACTATCTCATCGTGTTCATCGTGAAACAAATGTTTTAATCGAGAACAGGAGGGTATCTTTTTTTTCTGTTGGCTTTTTTTTATTTATTTCGAGGGCGGGAGAGCGCATTCTTTTTCGCGTTTTTATTTTCAAGTGTGCTTCCCTCGTCCAGTATTTGATGTGTCACTTTCCGTTGGCACGATCGATGCCATTAAACATTTGAAAAAACGTGTCTTGCTTATCGTCGCATTCCTTACACACCCAGAGACATCGGGACGTCGATCGTGTGTTTCCCCTCCCTGCTTGATCGCTTTGCCTGTCCACTAAATCCACAAGCGAGAGATCCGCGCTCCACTCGGGATCACCCAGTGTGGACAAACAGACAGCTTTCGTTGCACCGGGCACGAAACATTTAAATCCGTTCACTTAGCGCGCTCGTCGGGTTTTTGGTGGGCCCTCTGCCACGACGAGCAAATATTGATCCCTGCCCTGCTTAGCGCTTAGCTCAAGGCTTTACCGACCTCCATCCATAGCCACCACCGATCCCCGTGTGAGCCCTTAACCCTCCGTGAGTGCGAGGGTTAAGAAAAAAGTAAAGCAGCCAAAAATACCAGAAGCGTTTTTCGGTCAAACAAGCTCGGCTGCAGTCTATTGACAGATCGGTACAGTGTTAATGACACATAGACGAGTAAATACGCACGGC